>NW_004524589.1:24416608-24424861 GCF_000260255.1 Octodon degus | reverse complement strand
TCAGTTAATAATCTGCTTCCAAATTGGGGGGGAAAAATGCTGGGATTGTAGGCATGTATCCCTCCCCCTACCCCTTGTTCTGCACTATAATATATTTTTTTATGGTTTATTTTTTAATGGCTGCAGAATCTGTTGTGATAACCTCTAATTTTCTAGTTATTGATATTTCATGTCTTTTGTTATCTTTGTCAATTTTTGCTAAAAGTTTAACACTTCTATTGATTTTTTTTTTAAAAAACTAGCTTTTAAAAAAATTAAGCTGCAGGTTCCTGGTTCCTAGAATTTCAACACAAATTAAACAATGGCGCTCTACTCTACCACATAGTTGAAATCACATACTAAACCTAAATTCGTGAGCCATTAGCAAGCGAATTATATGCCAGATCAAATTATTATCATTGAATCACAATCTCTGGGGAGTGGGTAAAGGTGCTTTTTTTGGGGGGGGGGCACAGGGTCTCACTATGCAGTTCAAGCTAGCTGCCAGGCTGGTCTTGAACTCACAGAGATCCTCCTGTCTTAACCTCCCAAGTACTCAGATTACAGGTGTGCACCACCACTCCTGGTTCTGGGGTTGGACAGTAGGCACCTGGGGATCTGGGTCTAGGACTGCATGGCATGCAGGGCCCGGGATCTAACTCTGGTCCTTAAGCTTGCCAGGTGGGTGCTTATGCCTCTGAGCTATCTTCTCAGTCCTGAGGATTGGTTTTGTTTGTTTGTTTGTATTTTAGGGAAGGGTCTACAAGGTGTTTAGGGCCTTGCTACTAGATCGGATTCATGGTGATCCATCTGTTTACAACCTCCCAAGAGCTGAGATTACAGGTGTGCACCATCACACCCAGTCTAAGGTGCTAATATTTTTAAATACACAATTTCAATATGCATCAAATATTGAGAACCGCTGCTCAACAAATAAGGTGGTTTTTTTTTGGTGTAAGTGGGGGTTGAACTCAGGCCCTTGCACTTGCCACGAAAGCACTTATTCTACTGAGCCATCTCCCCGACCCCCTACACTCTATTCTTTATCAACAAAAATTGAAAACAAGCCAGATGGTCCCATGTAACACTACATAAGTTGTCTTTTGTCAAATGAAGAGTGGCGATGGTTACAGCCCTAGGACTACATTTAAGTGAGTGTTGTAGCAGCTAAATGCCTTACATCTTTGCATGGCTGTAACAGGACATTCAAGGGTGGGTCATTTACAAAGGACAGCATCTGAACTCCTTGTTGTTGGAGGAAGCAGAAGTTCAAGAAGAACACACTGGCAGGCTCAGAGACCTGGCAAGAGCTTCCATCTGCTTCTAACCTGGCCCTGGAAGCTGCAGCTTCCAGAGGGGCCAAGCACCAAGTCTTGGCACGGAGCGGGGCAGGAGGGCCTGCCACGGGTCTGAAAAGCTCACTGACAAGGGCCTGGCCCATTCCCACGGGCAGCGCTCCAGACCCATCCGCCCTTCCCAGGTGCCCCCTCTCATCAGGGCATGTAGGCCCTGTGAAGTTTCAACTCAGCAATTTCGAGAGAACATGCAGTCAGAAACACTATACGTGGCCTCGAAGTACCTCACATATTAACATACATCACCGTTTTAATATTAAATCTCACTTTCTTTATTTCATTTTTACAGATTACAAACTAGTCATAGAAAAAAAACTGTTAGAAACCATACAAGATTTCACTAAACAAGGAATAGAAATTCAACAGTAGTTGCTGTATTACATGATGTCTTCAGATTTCTTGCTCAGATTACCAGATATAGACATGTAAGATTCATTTAAAAAACAAAACTATAACAAAGAAGTTAGAAGACATTGAAGAGGAAGAAAAAAAATCAAGAGTTTAAAAAAAACATTAAGCATTAACTGCTCCTTTCAAAAGACCAGCCGAAATCGACAATATAATTATCCAAACTATTCTTCATAAGAGCTGTGAAAGGCTCAGGTCAACAACTTCTGTGGATAACCCACTACAATTGTGGACTGCTGGACTGTGTTGCTGGACTGTGTTGGATTGTTTTGCTGAATTCCCCTTTAAATACCTATAGTATTTAAAGGCCAATGGAATACCCATTTCTGACAGGACTAAACAAAAAAGGGGATACAAAGGAAGGACCATTTCGTATCTGTATATGCAGAATAGTTAGGATAGATATACAGCTACTTTCGCTTAATTCAACAAGAAGAAAGATTTGTACTAATACTGGTTGAACAGGATATCCTGTCTGCATCTTGTACTATGGAAAACCACTAAGAAGGTAACAATGTACAATGCATTAATTATTGAAACTGTCCTATTAATCAGCTTTGAAACTGTCTTATTGCTATTTGTTTCTCAATAAAATAAATTTTTAAAAAATTTCCTTATCCTACTAAAAAAAATACCCAAGCTATTCTGCATATACAACTAAATATCTTTTCCCCTTCTTTCATTTGTCCTTTTTCCTCATCCTAGTTTTCCTGCCCATTGAACAATTTCTTTGCCTTTCACAGTATCTGCTGTACACTGTAAATTCTATTTTTCTTTCTTCCTTTTTTTTTTTTTTTTTCTGGAACCAGGGATTAAACTCAGGCCCTTCTTATTCCACTGAGCCATCTCCCCAGCCCCTTAAATCCTATTTTTCTTTTCCTGTTTTTCTCAGAGTATGGTCTTTACTGAAAGAATATGGGCTTCAGCACCTTTTAACAATCACAACCTGTGACAAAAAATTGGGACTATAAACATTAACCTAAAACATTATAGTTCATGGTATTATAATTGCAGGCAGAGAGGCTGCCATGTAACTAAGTTAGGGAGTCACTAAGTTGGGTGTGCTGTAAACAATGGGCCGAAGAGCCACACGGTGCCAGCGCAAGCTGCAGCCCCAGCTATGTGTCAATCCATAAAAACTAGAAATCACAAGTTCACCATGAGAATAAGAAGAAGCAACGTGTAAGAAGTCCTTTGGAAATTGTTCAGTGTTTTATATCAACAACACTGGAATTATTTTGGGTTTATAACAGAAAGGGACAAGTTCTTGTAGATTATTACTTTCTCTATGAAGCTTCAAGACTGTTCTCCACACACATTCTCGAAGATCTGAACTGCTAGGCTTTTTCTTGACTACTTTCCATCTGTCAGGGAGAGACCTAGTTATCTTTTAGAAATAGTAAAATCTCAAGTTTGAAGAGCTGGCTTCCTTTAAACCAAGGAAAACATAAGTGGGTTTTTCTAATGACTGCAATAATTAATGACGGTCTTGTCTGTTTGTTTTTGTGGGGTTTCTGACCACACTCCCAATCAACCAGGATAAAAAGCGAGAAGGAACAGTTACTAAGAGACAACAGAGTTCTGAACTAAGAGAGAAGATTTTTAGCATTGGCTCTTATCAGGAAAGGTTCGTTCTTAAGGAAGAGTTACAGGCGTAAACTTCCACACATAGAAACATCATCTTTTACAACAACTACTTTCTCCTTTCAAAAGTTCCACCACCAGAGGCTACTCTGCAGGTAAAATGACTCCACTTCAAAGCAAGTACATTTCTTTAAAGAATGGCACTGTTATCACAAAAGTATTAGAATTATTAATTATCTTTTCCATCTAGAAATGGAAGACACAGGCTGGTGGAATTATTTTTCCAATTTTTTTTGAGCATTACTTATAACTTTTACAGGGTGCAATTATAAATGTCCACAAATATAACGTTGCTATTTTTGTTAAGATATTAACAAACTTCCACTTTTCAACTTCAACTTTTTGATAAGGGTTGTAACACTGTTTCCCTCATTGTAGCAATATGGAAATATATTCCTACATACGTGTGAGCTGCTCAACTGTAATTAATGATAGACTCTTAGTCTCTATTATTGTGTGGAAAATACTCTGACACAAAATAAATGAAGCATAATCATTCAGAGTAATGATTCAAATGTACTGATTAATAACACCAAATAGCTTCTCTGTTCTTGAGCTAAATTAAAACATTCACCGTCTGAAAATAGTGAGAGGTATCCCAAAATGAATGCTTTCTCAATCATCATTTTTCTTCACAGAAATAACCTACCCTACTTCACTAGAAATGAGTTCCCATAAATTGTAAAATGGACCATTCTTTTATGTCCAAATGAGAAACAAAAGCCTGTTCAATTAAACTATCATACAAGGCTAAATGATCTTCTGAAATGATCAAAGTGCAGCAGAGGGAAAGAGAGGAGATATTGAGACAAATATTTCACAGCACCAATATTTATCCAAATCAAGAGGAAGAAGCAACACAAATGTCTACAAAAGAATGAATGGAAAGTATATACACTGCTGAGTATCACTCTAAGAAAAAGAAAAAGAAACAGAAATAGAAATAGGAAAAGAAAGAAAAGGAAGGCAAGGCAAGGCTAAGCAAAGCAAAGCAAAGCAAAGCAAAAACTCCCACATTCCACAGCTGAGATAAACCTGAGGACATTACGTTAAGTGGTGTTAACCTCTCACACTTTGATCCCACTTATTTGAAGTATCTAAAATAGTCAAAAGTAGAATTGTGGCTATCAAGAGATAAGGAGTTTTTCAATGGATCTAGAGTCCATTTCACAAAATAAAAAGATTCTGGAGATCTCTTGCACACCACTTTGAAGACATTCAACACTATAGAATCAGTGTTCAATGACTATAAATAATGAAGATGGAGAGAAAAAGTACGGTGGAAAAGTATTAGATATGTAAACAAAAGCTCTACTGAGCCCCGTCCCAGCTTTACTGACTCAGAATTTCTGGGGGTGATCTGAAATAACGGGTGCTTGCAGTTAGAGCCTCAGTGGGGAAACTCAAGAAGGAGCACAGACTCAGCAAGTATATTACTCTCCAAATCAGAAGCCAGCCTTCGTGGGACGTGCCAACCACGCGGCATACTTCCCGTTGTTTTAATAACTGTTTATAGGTCCAAAGGCTGGGAGCCAGGACCCCAGCCTTATAGGCTCCCCACTGTCTCTCCTCTCCCACTGATGAACTGACACCAGTGGGTGCAGCCGAGTTCCTCTGAAGAGCAGAATTTGCATCACGCTACAGTTGAGGAAGAGTTCAAGTCTTCTATGCATCTCCAATGGAGTATCTAGAAAGTCTTTGGTACGAAAGTACAAAAGAGATCAATCCTGGCCTGGACAATCCTAGAAAAATAATAAAGTCATTCAAAAGCAAAACATAAAAGAGCATGACAGACTCATAAATTAGCTCTGCCACTTAACAGCTAGGTGACCTTGAGCAAGACACTGAGACCTGATTACATCATGAAGGAATAAGGATGTTAACAATCACAGATGTGTCGTGAAGTTTTTACTGAGATAATGCATGCAAAATATTCAGCAGAATAAATGGTGCAAAATAGGTGCTCAGTAATTAGCAGCTGATATTGCCAGTGTTGCTGGTCCCTTCAACAATCTGCTCTTTCATTAAAAATTACCCTATTGAAATACTTTACATTTTAGCAAAAATAATTATCTATTATATGCCATTAACATGGCATTTACTTCTAATATTTCTCAAGGATCCTGTTTTATATTATTATATATTCTTCTATGTTTTCTGAAGCTCTTTAATTGGTACTAAACAAACAGCAGACATTTCAGTTAGCAGGTCAACCATCTCCTCAACAGAAAGCAACTGTGCCGTGTGCACAGAACAATCCAGGTAGTGTGCAGGAACACACTGGTCGTTCCTCCTGAGTTAACAGTACATGCTCAAAACCTTTTGTTTTTATTCATTAATGCAGCACAAACATATATATACCACTGTACAGTGGCATGAAAAGCCTCCTTCCACAGATAGACACCTGCTCCCCACACTCAATTCCTGCCACAGAATGTTAGGTATTAAGTCAATTAATAAAATAACCAATTTCAACTGTATAAACTATGGTGTTTCATTATCCAGTTGCTCAATGAGTTAATCTAAAAATCAAAACCACCTAGCTGCTGCCTGAATGCCAGAGCCAGGCACGGTGGCTCACACCTCTTAACCTAACCCTATGGAGATCAGCAAGAGGTGATCCAGATGTGTACCTTAAGGAAAAAATAGAAGTGTACCTTAAGGAAATTAAACTATAGGAAAGAGGCTGTTAATAAGGCAAAGGTCAAATTTTTAGACAAGAGTTAGCCCTTCCGGGGCAACTTTATGATTTAGCAAGACCAGGTCTTTAAAATTTTTAAACTTGAAGAGGAGGACTGGGAATGTAGCTCAATGTAAAGGCCATGGGTTCAAACCAAAATACTATAAAACAAAACAAAACAAAAAAGCAAAGAATTTCTTTACAGCATTTAAGGAATGATGTTGCAACACTGCTGATAAAAAGAATAAAAGAAATTTGTATAAACAAAAGCATATACGTAATACTATATTCAAAAATATATATTCAAAATTAAGCATTCTATTTCTAAGATGTCCTCCTCTCCAGTAAAAGTTCTTCCAGTTAAGAAAAAAGTAAAAGTGTACCTTAAGAAGATTAAACTATAGGACAGTGGCTGTTAATAAGGCAAAGGTCAAATTTTCTCCATTCCTACAATACCACCCACGTCTCCTGACCAAGGGCTTTTCCTCCCAGTCCCCCTGACAGCCTCGCCCCTCCAGATTCCACATGGGGAGCCGATGTCTCCTCTATGAAATGACCAGATTCAAGGCATTTTTAGTGAAGAGCAACATGTACATGCTTTTGTTCAGGATGAGTATCTAGTTTGTTATTTCTGCCAAAAGGGCAGGACACATCCAAGGCTGTCAGTATAACTTGTATCTCTTGTGATTTAACTGGACCTTTAGTGAGCACAGAATTTAACTTCAAAAGAAAGAAAGGATTTTTCCCCCCATGATTGAACAAACAAACCCAGGGAACATTTTCCCCAGGGTAGAGAACACACTGACAGGCCTTCAAGCCAGAGTTAGGATAGTAAAAAAATAAATAAATAAAAGAAAGAGAGCAAGTAGAAGAGCAGAAGGTAAAGGAATCTTACTTTTTTATCAAGCAAAGCAAAACAAGGCAAGACAAAGTAAAGAAACAATCTTCCCACAAAGGTAACCCAGTGTAAAACTAAAACAGAGGACCAATCACTTGAAGACAAGAAGTTTAGTTCTGATTTCTAAAAATAATAATGAAATAGGTTTGGAAATGGATTCATAACAAAGTATTCCACAGATTAAAATATACTGACTTAAAAATGATGCAGCCCACACAGAACAGGCACTATTTCTAGATCACCGATTATTAAATGTTTTATAGAGTGACAGTGGGCCAGCCAAATACCTCAGTGGATTAGCAGGTGCAGGTGCAGGAGCCTGGAGTTTGATCCCCAGACCTGCTGTGCTGGCCCCAGCCCCCTGGGGGCACACTGAGGTGGCAATTGAGACCAGGGGTGGTGGCTAAAACCTGTAATCCCAGCTCTTGGGAGGCTGTAAACAGGCAGATCACTACAAATCCAATCTAGTAGTGAGACCCTAACACCCTATAGACCCTTCCCTAAAAAATACAAAATAAATAAATAGTGATGGCATTTTAGACAAATCTTACTGAATTTACTTCATTTCCTTTATGAACATGTTCCCATCTATAAAACACTAATTTCTCTAACATTAAAATATATAAACCCAACTCAAAGGTGTGTTTTAAGTCACTCAGACAACTGGTTATTTTGACAAGTTTTTGCTGCTAATGTTGAAATATGTATTAGCTTCAACTATATGAACTTGTCATGTTTTGTAGCTAAAAATATTTGCATTATAGTAATTTCACAGGTTCAACTGGATCTACATTTTAAAGCTAATGAAATAAATGAAACAAATCTGTTCAAAAATGTCTTGTATAAAATTAGAAAGCAAAAATGAATTTTTTTCCTTTTGATTTTGGAAAGCAAGATGCCTTGTGGGAGCAGAGGGCATATGAAGTAGACATGAGATTTCTGACAGCTGGAATCTGGGAGGAAAGGATTCAGTGAGTTAGGATAACTAGGGACTGCAGACTAGGATTTGTAGAGAAAATCAAGAATGTCAGCACAGAATCCTAAAGCATGAAAGACTAATTCCAATGGAAAAATCATGGTTTTGTTTGCTTGTTTGGCAGAACCAGGGATTGAACTCAGGCCCTTGCACTTGCCATGGAAGCGCTTATTCTACTGAGCCATCTTCCCTGGCCCAAATCATGTATTTTAATGTTATAAAACAGGTAGATAAAGTTTTTTTTTTTAAATTTTTTTTTATTTATTTGAGAGAGAGAGAGAGAGAGAGAGAGAGAGAGAGAGAGAGAGAGAGA
>NW_004524589.1:24402019-24416508 GCF_000260255.1 Octodon degus | reverse complement strand
GGTGCTGGGGGATTGAACCGCGGTCCCTGATGCTTTGCCAAGCTTGTTCTAAGTAGGTGCTTTAGACCACTGAGCCATCTCTCCAGCCCCTGAAGTTCTATATTAAAAAATAATTGAGGCCAAATGTGGTGGCATATACCTATAAGAACAGCACTCCATGACACTAAGACAGGGAAATCCCAAATTCCAGGCCAACCTGAGCAACCCAGCCAGCCCCAGTATTGAAATAAAAATTTAAAAAGAAAAAACTAAAGATCTACAAATGGAGCTCAGTGCAAAAAGCCTGGGTTTAATCTCTAATACCAAAAGAGAAAAAAATATATATTTTTAGATTCAGCTCAGTGATTCTCATAGTACATCGCATATCCAATAAATATCTATAATGAAGCAAATATAAAGGTTTTGTGGTAAACTATCAAAAAAGAAACAAACGCACCACATCATCCATTCTCTCCAAAGAGACTACAAATGCTTTCAGCTGGATAAAAGTCTGGCTATAAACCCCAGAAGCCACTTTCTGTGTTACAGATGCAATACAAGCTGGTACAGATCCTTTAGCTATGTTCAGTAATAGGCACGGATTTCCCCTGACTGTGCCTTACGGCTGTCCCTGACATCAAGGTCCCTGAAACTTCCCCAGAGATCAAGGTTTTGGAATGTCCCATTAAATTTCAGAAGTCAAATTCCCGAATCCCAATCCCCAGTTTCACAAAAAAATAAAATAAAATAAAAATTCTTGTCATCACCCCATTTACAGATCAATAGAAGTAACTAACATTTATCAAGGTAGTGGCAAGACGTAATAATCACTACAATTTATCGAAAGATTTGTGAGCATGCCGGGTTTCGCCTGGTTATGAAGAGGATAATGAAGTCTAATCTACTGCTCCATTACACATAGTATTCTTAGCCACGATAACAGTGTTCCGTTTAAACTTCAGGACTGTAGTTAAATGGACGGCTTAGGAAACAATAAAGCCAAAAAGAATACTGTAGGTGTATTCCAAATTTAGAGTGAGTAGGAAACATCAGGGGAATTTTATCTGTTCCATCAAACAATAAAACACTCTGAGCCAGCAACTGAAAGAGACCAAAAAAAAAAAAAAAAAAAAAAAAAAAAAAAACCACCGGATGGGAACTTTTTTCTTCCTTTATTGGAGAGTCACTGTGCTAATAAAAATATTCCTCAAAGGCATATACAGTTTTATTATTGTTTGTTGGAAGTTTTTTAAAGAACAATGTTAAATTTTGTGCTAGTTATATAAACATTGGGCCCAAGTAATACACTACAGTTATATATCATGACCAGTCAACAATCGAGCACCAAGCAAGAATGGAGTTAGAAGCCAAGCAGAAGAGAGAGACACAAATACCCACCGAAGCACGCAGAGGAAAGCACCAACAATCAAGCCCCACAACAGAGAATGCTCTAACTGCTACATCTTTCAATATGCTTTTATAAACATATGCAAAAATGGGAATACTTCTGACATGGCCCAAGAGTCATACAGAATTATGTCCAGGGCTGAATATAAAATGCACACTCCAGAGATTCCTTCCCAGCTAAAGCCCGCCCATATAATAGGGATAAGGCCAACAGAGGAGGAATATAGATAGAATTATAACAGCACCGCTACGGCGACTCCACCAAGGGTAACCTTTGAGCACCTGCTACACTGGGCATCATACTAATTAGTTTACACACAGTTCACTGAATTCTCACATCTCTTGGAGGGAGCTACAGGTAATTATTTTGCCTATTTCCAAATGCAAACACCAAAGTTTAGAGAGCTTTCCTAAGAATCTTCCTAAATCCAGCATCCTTAAATGCCGGAAAAAGAACTTAAACCAGATGTTTTACAAAGTCGATTTTGGGCTGCCGTCTACTAGCCAGGAGGTCTCTAATTTTCATCACAAGCAACAGGCAACATGTTAGAAACCCTGAAAGGTTCTGATTGAGTCATGTGGGGTGAGGCCCAGGACTCTGTACTTTAACATATACTTCCAATAACTCTAGCGTATACACCACCTGGAAGACATGGTAATCTATGATAATGTGTATCTCCCAAGCAAAAAGAGGCAATTCTCTACACTAGAACAGCTTGTTTACCTCTGCCAAACTCCTGATTTAAGCAAATGAAGAAAAACTACAATAAATTTTAAAGCAAGTTGTATTTTTAGCCTGTTTTATATATAATTACACACAAAACCACAACAGATATACTAAGTTTTCAATATTTCATATGAATATAAAATATTGGCTTGAATTTTGAAAACCTATTTTTTAATGAAGAAAACACTAACAAGTTTAGGCATGTGGAAGAGTTACTGATCACCTCCTAGCACTTTAGAAGACTTTAAATCTGTTGTGCCTCTCTCTTCCATCTTCCAAAATATATACTATCTCAAACTATTTTATGTGCCACTGAGCGTGATAAAGAATTATGGAATGATTTGGCATGATTTCTCCTACAGTTAATTCTGACGACATAACTTGCTGAGCAGGGAATAGAACAGACAGCCCAGGCAGTGGCCACATGTGCTCTGCCATCATCCATCCAGGACCGGAAGCGCAGGCACCAGCAAGAGCACAGGGCTGAGTATGCATCCGGGTCCTCAGTCAGAAGCTACACAGGTCAGACACAAGACAGCACAGTGTTTTGTTTTCTATTTTTTCCAATTGTTGTTGAGGATTTTCTCATCCATGAAAGTAGCAGATGCCGCCTGGGCTCTGTGAGGCTTGTGTGTACAGCAGAAGTCCAGAATCTTTTGCTTAAGCAGTCTCATACTATCACTGCAGGTGTGGGATGGAGCAGGCCTCAAAATCTACTCAGCACCTAGAGGACTCCAACTGTGTGTCATAGTCCAGCAGGCGCTGGGCTAAAGCACTAGGATCCTCACTCCCTGCTCTCAGGGAGGGTATGATCTGACAGAGATCAAGTCAGCAGCTTCCAGCCACATCATATCAAGCCAAGTCACTTAACAGCACACAGCCTCAAGTGTCTTTAAACATAAAGCAGAAGAAGTAGGTTCTCTGGATGGTAGCATCGACAAGAGTCATCAGTAAAGGGTAAGGTATTAACGGGCAGTCAACAGGTGTTTCCTGGTGCATCATGAAAAGAAAGCTGGAACTGGGCTATCAGTGAGGCTCAATCAACATACAAATAGTAAAGGAGCAGAAAAAGCGCCAGTGACTGGCTCAGATCCACTCCTCAGGAGGAGGGCGCTGACGAGGAGCCTGACCCCGGGTACTTCTCAGAATTGATTCCAGGAACCTTCACAGTGAGTGACTGAAGGCGGGAGTGGCATGCTACACTGGAAACAAAAGGCAATGCTTCTGCTCTGTCTCAGCGCCACAGGCCCCAGGAAATGGAAGGATGACTTTTAAAAGCTGCAGGGAAGATGAATGGTGAGTGCAGGCCAAATACCAAGCAATGCTCACTACTAAGCAAACCTTCTCCTTGCAAATTCCATTAAGGGTCAATGCCCTTCTCTGGAGAAACTAAACGTATCACAGAAACCACTACACTGCTAAAGTGTTGATGCTGCTATTTTTCAACTTGAACACAGAAAACCAAAAAGAGCAAGAAGGCCATTCCACAACCGGAACACAGGGACCTAGGTTTTGGCTCAGTCACAGCACCTGCCTAGCAAGCATGAGGTTCTGAGCTCAAGTCCCAGGGCCAGAAAATAAATCAATAAATAATATTAAAAATCAAATATGCTGGTCAGATAGTATTTTTATATACACAATCCAATTTGCAAGAAGACGCATAAGGCTGTGATTCTACATTCGTGAGGTACTACCTTTCCTCGGCTGCTATGCATATCAGCATGCCTAAGCTTTTCAACAGTTCAATTTGCTTTTCGGAGAAATGAAGATGATACTAACTGGATCGTTCCTGACAGGGCTTTGATAATGACCAAATGGGACTATGAATGTGAATGCATGCTTCATTATTAAAACCACTCACAAGGAATTAGTAAACTTCAATTACATGCATAAGGGAATGTTACAACAAGCTTTAGCTATTCTGGATTGTACTGAAAACCACTTTATGTCCAAGCTCTTAAGAAATAAGAAACCCACCCAATAAATTATTCTAATACCTCTAATGGAAAATGGCAAATATTTGAAGAACTCTTATATACTAATTATCAATAGTAAAACTGTAAATATAAATGCAAAAGTAAGCCTCCATAAAATTAACTTTACTCTATTCACACTATCAGTTGTTGCTTTTAGACATGCCACAGTTAACTGAATCATGCATATAAAGAGAAGGGGAGGGGAGGGACAGAGGCAGAGACAGCAAGAGCAACAGTGAGAGGGGAAACACTTCCACCCAAAAATAAAAACAAAAGTGGAGCGCGGACAACAAAGCAGGTCCATAAATACAATAAATCCTGTTATCTCATTTTAAGAACTGTAACTACATTCTCTTTCCAAACCTAAAAAAATTAAGTTCTTTCCAAATGTGATGGTGAGTGTTAATTCCTACACCATTTCATTTAATAAGTTTATATGCTTAGGTAATCCATTAAAGAGTTATATTAGGGCGGGCCAAATAGCTCAGTAGATTAAAGCACCCACAAGCAGGCAAGCAGGGGCAGAGGCCAGGGGCGGGGGGAGGGGGTTGATCCCCAGGGCTGTTGTGCCAGCCTCACCCCTGGGGCAAGCTGAGACTGCAATTGAGGCTGGGCATGGTGGCACACGACTTTAATCCCAGCACTTGAGAGGCTGAAAACAAGCAGATTGCTATGAGTCCAATCTAGTAGTGAGACCCCGAACACCCTGTAGACCCTTCCCTAAAATAAAAAGAGCTACATTAGTTATCAATAAGAAGTGTAAAAATTCACATATAGTCTAAGTACTGGGGCATTTATACATGAACTATGACAAAGATACCATAAGAAAACTGAAAACACGTATCTCTTATAAACATGAATGCAAAAATCTTATTCAAAATATCAGCAAACAAAACCCAGCAACATAATTATAAAGTCATTACACACCACAAGCAACTGGGACTTGTCCTATGTATACAACACTGATCTGACACATAAAAAAAAAAAAATGACTATCATACCCATAGCAGGAGACTAAACAGCAAAGCTACCTGACCACGTCAATGGATACAAGGAAAGTGACAAACTTCAACTACTTTTTTGATGAAAACAGTCATGGTACTGGGGAAAGGTCTTCAACATGACATAGACATCTACAAAAAGAGTCAAACATAACAGCGAAGGCTGGGTTCAAAATAGAAAGACAAAGGCTGGGTTCAAAATAGAAAGACAATAAGGATGCTTGCTTCCACAACTGTAATTTAACGCTGTTGGAAATTGTAGCTAAGACAACTAGGCAAAGTAAAAGACATCTTGATTGAAAAGAAAAAAGTAAATCTAACACTTCATAGACAACGTGGTCCTGTATATAAAAATTCTAAGGAATACAGTAAAAATGAGAATTAGAATAATTATATCTAGCAAAATTGCTGGATACCATATCAATTTACAAATATTGACTGTATTTTTATACACTTATAATCAAAAAAAGAAATTACCTTTATTTACAATCATAGTGAAAGTAGTAAAATAAGTAGGAATAAATTGAAACTACAAAACTATAATCTGAAAACATTACAACACTAAAGAAATTGAAGCTCTGCATCGATGAAACAAATATTCTTAGATTGGAAAGCTTAATACTGTTAGATGACAGCATTCTCAATTTGGTAACTGATTCAAAGCAAGACCCATCAGAATTCCAGAGACTTCTCCCCACAACCTAGAAAGCTGAGCTGGGTGTGGTGGTGTGTGCCTGTTTTACCAGGTATTTGGAAGGCGTGCCTGAACTTAGGAGCACAAGGTAAGCTGGGCAACACCTCAAGACTGTGTCTCAAAAAACTAGAGGAAAGAGGGAACATAAGAAGTTTTCCAAGATTCATATATAATTCCAAGGGGTGAAGAATAAAAATTATACTGGGAAGGCTCGTATTTGCTAATTTCAAAACTTACAACCAGGTTTTGACAAATAGGACGCCACAAAGACATGTGTCACTGGAACAGAAATGAGAACCATATCTGTGGTCAATGGATATTTGAAAACAGTGCAAAATCCCTGAGTAAAAAAAGAATTGTGTACGTACACACACACACACACACACACACACACACAGAGCATGGAACCCAGCCTTTAAACTACACTCCTTCCCAAGAATGGTCTTTTTAACAAATTCTGCTGGAAGAACATATAGTCATTCACAAAAGAATGATTTCTGGCCCTTACCTCCTATCATGTATAAAATTTAACTCCCAAAAAAATCTACTCAAGCCCTAGGTATAAGAAGTAAAACAGTAAAATTCTTAAAGGAAAACACTTGCAATAAATCATTTTATGACCTCAAATTTCTAGACACGATTTCTAGACACCAAAACCACAAGTAACAACAGAAAACAATAATTAATCATTGTACTGTCTCTACATTTCTGCACTTTCCAGCATGTTATATAATTAGTATCACATGGTATAAAGTGTTTTCAGAATGTTTTTTTTCATGTTATGAATATAAGTTTCCACCATGTATTACTTTGGTTTGATGGCCATTTCTTTTTGCATTAATAATATTTCCCTGTCTAAAAGTAGTTTATTCATGCATATACTGACCAAGTGGCATCTTGGTTGGTTCCAAGCTATACCTATAACAGTAAGTGTAAAAAGATCACTGGTTGCCAGGAGTGGGAGAGGAAGTAAAGCACATGATTTCTAGGACAGTGAAAATACTCTTTATGGTAGGTGTCATTATAAAGCTGTCCAAACCCACAGCAAGTGTAATGCTGAGGATGAGCTCATGAACTACTTAGCCTGCACAATACTGACCGGTCACAGTGTCTGTCCACCAACAGTCATAAACATTATCCTAGTATACAGATGCCAATTTCCTATGAATCTGATGCTGCTGTAAAACAAATCAAGTCTTAAAAATAAAGATCAGCTGGGCTTCATCAAAATTTAAAAAACCTTGAGCAAAGCGCAATGAAAAGACAACCTGCAAGACAAGAGAAAAACACTTTCAAATCATGTATCTACCATGGGCCTACTTCCAGAATGCATAAAGATCCCTTAAAGCTCAGCAACAAAAAAAACAGCCCAATGAAAAAGCAGGCAAAGGATTTAAATGCACATTTTCCCCCAAGAAGGTATGAAAATACCTACCAAGCCTAGGAAAACATGCTCAGCATCATTATTCATTAAGGAAATGCACATCAAAACCACTAAGCAGGACAGATACAAGAATCCCCAGAAACAAGCACCCAGCCTGGAACATAGAACTTTTTAGTAAGTGGTTTTTCCCCCTCACAACCAGAAAAACCTCAACATCCATTCTTCATTATCAGCGTACTTTGAAGCTATCTATTTTTCTATTAATACCTTACATCAGTTTTATAGTCTATGATTATTCTACTCAAACCACAGAGTACTATTTATTTCACCTGATTTTCAACAAAATTGTTCAAATTTCATAGGAAAATTCAATTCTAAAAATTTCTGAGGTCTGACATAGAGTCTCCATTTTATGGACTCTGATCATATATCCTCCAGACTGAGCTCACATTGTTCAAATTTCCAGGTAGAGGGCATAGAGCTATCCATTTCCTTTTTCAAAATTCATGTCTTTCTTGAGATACACCTTAAAATGCTGAAAGAGATTTCAGATTAGAAATTTCGGAAGTTTATGACAAGAAACTACAGGGAGTGAAACTTCAGTTTTCTAAATTCCTCAAGGAACAAGTTATCTGAGATAGGTGAATTTTTGTTAAGTGTGAACACTGTTAGTGCCATATTTTTATGACAATTTTAAGTGAAATGTTTCAAGTTACAAATTTACAAAAACTGTACTAAATTCCAAATGCTTAAAACTACTCTTGTGCCTTGAGTTACTGTGTTGAACACCTGCTGCTCTGAGGAGATAAGGGTCTCATCTCTGTCCAGATAGCCAGCTATGGGTGGGCTGCGGTGCCTCCGAGAGGACATTCTGATAACATCAAGCACCAGATCCATACACAAACACACAACCTACTGCTCTGACATCTTCACCAAACTCTCAGAGGGAGGTTGCAGGCTTTCTACCAGATTCCCACTTCAGCCCATCATTCACGAGCTGTTCTAATCAGAAGAGTTGCAATTTTACACACATTGTGAAGTTTTTTCTATTATATTTATTTGCTGGAGAGTATTCAGAGACTGTTTCTGAAGCTCTTATTCTCTAATTATAAAACTCAAAATGCTTCTGTCTGAAATACTAATACTGAAGGTTACCAAGTTCAAACAAACCCTAAAATTTTCCATGAAAAGGACAAATGTTCATCATTAAAGTCTAAGCTTCGCTCCATTTAATTTCCTTTGTACCCACTGTGCTTTCACAGGTACGCAATACAGTGCTCCTAGACCACAGAGTTACAGCAAAAAGTAAGTCCCCTCTTTCTCCAACACAGAAAGCTAAGGACAAGTACCAAAGATCAGTCATAATGAACCTCTGCCCAACTGTCACAGATTCCACTGCGACGCAAGATGTATTCTAAATAAAATGTCCTGGAGTGGAGGAAAGGAGAAAAGGAAAGGAAAATACCCCCCCCCCACACACACACACACAGTTAAGACAGTTATACTACTAATTTCTCTTAGTTCCTTGAAGAGAAAGGTTTGCGCTAACATTGTTCGGACAATTAAATGACTACATCTTGTATTCTGAGTAAAGATAACATGCAACGTATTAACCACTGTTGCTGTCTCATTACCATGATTTGAAATTTTGCTTTTTTTTTTCTCTTTAAAATTTAAAAAATTAAAAATGAATAAAATGCCACTGCCCAAAATTCAATTATTTAACTATATTTCCTCAAGTAATCTATTTCAATGGCAGAAACAAAGCCCTAGGTTTCCTTTAAGCTTCTTCAAATCAGTATTTGTAAATAATGTTCCTGTTTCCTCAGAAATTAAGTACGTAACACCTACAGCCAGAAAACTCTACCAGTGCCATTCTCCTTGTATCCCTGGCTCATACTCACAGCTCCCACCTACTAGAACAAAAGAAACTACCTTCTGGTATCACTGAAAATCACAGTAGGGCTGGTGAGATGGCTCAGTGGTCTAAAGCACCTACTTACAACAAGTTTAGCAAAGCACAGGAACCATGGTTCAATCCCCCAGCACCACATGCCAGCCAGCCCCGCCCCCTGGTGGGCTGAGCTGGCCACACACAGAAATAAATAAATAAATAAATTTTTTTAAAAAATCACAGTAAACTGGGAAAGGAGACAGAATGCCAATTTCTCAGCCTGCCTCTTTTCTAATGGCCTGACAGAAAAATAAACAGGATAAAATCCTGCTCAAGAGCTCCAAAAGGCTGGGGTTTATGCTCCAGCTCAGTAAATGCCCAAGCACTGCATGGCACTGTGAGACACAAGCTAGATTTGCTGCCAACACCAGGCCAGGCATTTCTGAGTTTAAATTCCACACCTTTTTCCCGTGGGTAAGTTACTTCACCTCTCCGAACCATGGTTTTCAACTCTCAAAATTCGTATTGTATAAAAATGAATATAAAATATATCTAAAATACCAAATTCTGGGCTACTTTCACCTCTACAGACTTCAAAAGCTCTGTTCAAAGATGACAAAAATTGGTCCTTTCTTTAAGGACTTTACAACCAGTGTAAAATAAAGTTTCTTTCTGAGTTTCTGTCTGCGAGAGTTTGCACAGAATCACACTTAAAAGGTTCAGTGAAAGATCATAGCTACAAACATCCTCCAGTGATCTTTCAACTTGGAGAGTGTGATTTTTTTTCTTTTTATTGTACATCTTTGCTAGGACCACATTACCTAAGCCTGCTGTTTCATGAATAGCCAAACACATCAAGAAAATAAGGCACTAATCATAACATGATTGAGTTATACACACAAATATAGCTCCACACTTTTAAAAAACATTAATATAGCACTCTAAATCACAGGGCCTGCCAGAAAGCTCAGCAGATTAAAAAGCCTGCTTAGGCAGACACAGGGACCTGAATTTGATCCCCACATGCTGTGCCAGCCCCACCCCGGGGGTACGCTGCAACAGCAATTGAGACTGCGCATGGTGGTGTGTGCCTGTAATCCCAGCACTTGGGAGGGATTTTCAGCCACAAACAGAAGGATCACTAGTAGTTCAATCTGTGCAGTGAGACCTTGTAGGCCCTGTACTCAATCCATAATAATCAATTAATTTTTTAAAACCACAGGGTATCCCAACCCTGACCAAAGATCCAAAGACTACATATGCTGCCGAGACATGTGGTTCAACTAGACTCAGACTCTACATCCTCACATTTTTAGTACATTTTGAAGTTTAAGTATTTTCCTAAACATTTAACTGCACAGCATGCTTTAAAATAAAAATATATTATACATATATTCATGTGTCTTTATGATTTAAATGTTTGCAATTGCAAAGCAATTTTTTCTAAGCAGCAACTCATTACTTTCCATACTACAGATTCGATTCCACAAATTGCTCCTCCAAATATGTTTTTAAATTCCTTCTGACTTACAGATGGATCTCCTGACCCACCCTACAGATAATCAGAATTCAACATTTCATTCTCTCCCCCAGTAACAAATTCAGATTCAAAATGGAATAAGATGAAAGGGTGGCAACAACCAACCAGTTAGATTCATTTTCTTAGGCTACAGTTAGCCTCAACCACCAAGTAAATGTATAATCCCTGCAGTTTTAATTTCTATAAACTGACTGCTCCTTACCGCTCATTTCCTCACAGAAGACCAGGAGCCCTGATTCCTGGGGATGTACTCACATGAACCATAATACAGAGGGGAATTCAGAGTGTCTGTTCATCATTCACACTAATGTTGAGCTTACAACTTACCATCCAGAATTACAGATGAGAGGGCCCTGCACATATCTCTGTTAAGTACTAAAAAAGGTCACAATAATTAATAACCAAAAGTATTCCATCCTTCTGGCAAAAGTCTGGTGTTACAAATTATTTAGTAAATCAAAGGGTAATCACCACCACCGCCAAGCCCCAAAACACTAAGACCTTGGAGACGTGGATTTCGACCTAGCACCGGGAGAGCTATACAGGGTACCATCCCTGCTGAACGTAAGCTCTATGACTCACACAAGTTACACTACAGGTATCTATAAAAGACAGCTTCTAAATTTCTTCCAATACCCCTTAACTCTTTACACCTAATGCCCCAGATCTATATGGTGAACAGTGAATGGCAGTGTCAAGCCTCATATACATATTTTAATCCAAAGCTCAAATACATACTTCACAAATATTTAGCCAATGCTAAAAGAACATTCTATAAAGCCAAATTTGACAACTGTTTTTTAAAATTTTTATATAAAGAGCCTTCCTAATAGGCTAACATTACTTAGAAAATAGTTGCAGATTTTTAGTGATGGGGCCAGAGAGATAGCTCAGTAGACTAAAATGCCTGCTTAGGCAGGCACAGGGGACTGTGGTTTGATCCCTGGCACCAAAGGCTGAGCCAGCCCCATCTTCAGAACAGGCTAAGCCAGCCAAAAAAAAAAAAAAAAATTTTACTAGGTATTTATGCAGCATTTATTATTAAGCAATTATATTCAAAACATAAATGGGTTTAAGCAAACAAGTTCACACAGAACACTAAATATACAACCAATACGTCAAGTGGAGATAAAATATTTTTAATCCTTAATATGCTAGTTAGTAAGTTATTTGTCATAGGTTTTGTTTTATAACACAGAGTAAAGTTTCAGTAAAGTAAGTAACCTTTTGTTTTATTTGTCCTGGTTTGGGTGGTACTGGAATTGAACCCAGGGCCTCTGCACTGAGCTACATCCCTAACTCTTTTGCATTTTTATTTTGAAACAGGATCTCACTAAGTTAGTAATTTGACCAAACTGAACTTGAACTTGTGATCCTGCTGCCTCAGCCCCTCACAGCGCTCAGATTACAGGCATGTGCCACCACGCCCCACTAGGAAAGCTATTTTTATAATTCCTTTTTTCTATTTGGCTAAGAATCACTATGAAAAATGTTTTTAGAAACATCACTGTGCCCTGTATGAACCTCCATAGGCATACGAACCTCTTACAATACAAAATGTCACTCTCCTCAGACTACTGACCCAAAAGAGGAAGAGCTGGTGACCATCACACTGAGGGCTGGTCTTACACTCACATCCGCAACTCTCAAAGCCACTTCTTCAACTCATCCTGCTCCCTGAGCACATCACATATCCATACCTCAGATACCAAATAATCTATTCAGTGAATCTTACACTACAACCAGTCTTAACAAGAAAACCCAAATACAGGGCTCTAGGATCTACCTCCAGAACACCCTGCTCTTGCCATGCTTTATCTCTCATCATAAGAAACTGCAGTTTTGCTTCCCAATAGGCATGATTCTACAGTAACAGTCTGTCAATCTCCACTTCTGCAGCAGACCAGCATGACGCCACAACACGTAGTAAACATTTTTTTTTTTTAATGTAAGTGTTGGGCTGGGGAGATAGCTCAGCAGCTTAAGTGCCTGCCTGGCAAGTACAAGGTCCTGAGTTCAAGACTTGGTACAAAAAAAAAAAAAAAAAAAAAAAAAAGGGTAAGGGGCCAGGGACATGGCTCAGTGGAAGAAGCGCTTCTCTGGCAAGCGCAAGGGCATGAGTTCAATCCCTGGTTCCGCAAAAAAAAAGTGATGATTGAAACATAGAAAAAAAAGTATCTTATAAAAGTATCACAATATAAAATGGTATATGATTTGCAATTCAACTAAGAACTTTACTGTGCATTCAAGAAAGTACATGGAATACTAGAGGAGGAGTATGGCATGTGGGACAACACACCTAGAAGGGGAGACAGCAGCAGATGGCAGCAAGTAGCTGTCAGAAGCCAGGAACACAGGGAATGGGGCTGAAGGGGAAGAGAATGGGAGGAAGGCAAGACAGCAGATAGACATGCAAAATAAGGAGCACGTTAAGCACCTAAAAATGCTAAGGAGCACCAGAATCAGGTATCTCCCCACTGTAGAAGGTATTTAACAGAACAGGTAAAGGCTAGAGAGAACCCTAAACGGTAATATGAAATTGTAGTTTTAAAAACCTGAACACTTGGGGCTGGCAAGATAGCTCAGTGGTCTAAAGCTACTGCTTAGGCAAGCTTAGGCAGCCGTGGGGACCACAGTTTGATCTCGGGCACCACATGCCACACCAGTCCTGCCCTCAGGGTAGACTGAGCGGGACCAAATAAATAAGTAAATAACAAACCTGAACACAGACAAAGGCATAGTTATAAATGGATACACTTACAGGATGCATATCCAAAAATATGTGTAGACATATGTACACACATACACACAGATCACGGTTGTATACAGAGTGCCCAGTACACAGGCGCACATGGAGTGCTCAGAGTTTACTTTCTAAACACCACACTCCACTAGAAGTAGCAGTTACCCAGAGAAAGGGCTTGTTACAAGGTTGGGGCAATGAGAACACAAAGTGGACCTAGAACTACTGACTGTGCCCCAAAGCTGGGGACTCTTCAAACACTGATGGGAGTAAGAACCAGCCTCAGGACCTCTCATTGCCTAAATAACAGTCTGGGCATTCAAAGTAAGTGAGAATAGCAACAGACTACAACCACTCAGTAAGTTAAGAATCTGTGATGTAACACATGAATCAACAACTGAGAGAGAAAGGAGAGCTGGCCCAGAAAGTGGGTTCCTGTAGGACAATGACAAAACATGGCATTACGGTGTCATCAAGGGAAAACTATCACTGTGGCAGCTCATTCAGGCACAGGAGTCAGTGGAGGAAGTACCCAAGTGGGCTCAGTCCTCAGAGGCACACCAGTACAAACTCACACTAGCTCCCCTGATAGCACAGAACCACCATTACTGAGAAAATGACTTCAAGGAGGGGAAACGCGCAGGTGCTGACACATCAACCATCATCACCATGACTGAGGGCTGTCCTACAGAGCTCAGATTTGTGCTATGAGCTGTGAAGGACACCACAGGACATGACTGAGGAAACGTTCCCAGCTGAATGCACAACCATGAATGATTACACAGACTCTTAGAGGAGTTCTGGATCAGAAGAGAAGGGAGACAATGTAAGACAGCTGGTGACGTCTCTGGAAGGTCTGTGAATTAGGTGCCTTGTTATCTCAGAGTGGACTTCCTGCTTTGAAACTGATCTTGTGAATATGTACACGTATTCCTTCATGATGGACAAAATATCTAAAGCTTAATCTCAACTATTTCACTGACAGACCATAACGACAGAGATGTATAATGGAGCAGGCTATCCAATGGATTCCTCATATAACTTGCTCCACTCTCACTTCTTATTTTTTTTTAATAATTTTATTTATTTATTTGAGAGAGAGAGAGAGAGAGAGAGAGAGAGAGAGAGAGAGAGAGAGAGAGTG
>NW_004524589.1:24387508-24401919 GCF_000260255.1 Octodon degus | reverse complement strand
CCGCGGTCCCTGATGCTTTGCTAAGCTTGTTCTAAGTAGGTGCTTTAGACCACTGAGCCATCTCTCCAGCCCTCTCACTTCTTATTAAGTAATCTTTAAAATGCATTTCAAAACTTTTAGAACAAAACTAATCATAGCCACTTTGTATAATTTCATCTGTCTCTTAAAACATTTCCAAAGTTTTAAGGAATTAAGATTGCTAAATAGGATTACCCTTTTAGGTCCATCAGTTGGGGCTTCATGGTAGTCAATTAAAACAATGATTTGTGTAGAAAAGCCATTAGTCCAGATGCTAAAAAATACAACAGACATTGTATTCAAAGGTATTATACATCTAAAATAGAATGTGTCCCAGAAGAAAGGACATACTGACTACTGGTAGTTACTAACAATCTCCTAAATGGCTTAAGGACACCTCACAGGAAATTCTTCCCCCCTCCCCAGGAACTTCTAAAGAAAAAGTTCACATATTGAGGAAGAGGTATGTAGCTGTATGATAATGTGTTAATTGTACTTTAATGTACAGATATTTTTGAAGGGAAAACATATTATTTTTTAAAATAAGCATTATTAAATAAATGTTTTACTTTCCTTGAAATGATCCCAAACTAAAAAGACTTCCAAGTTACTATGGTGTGTACCAAAGGGATATCACACCATGCTGAGTATCATTCATCCAATGACTCAGAAACAAATGATAGAAGTTTAACTAGAAGTATGTAAGGTTTGCTGAAACATGCTATTGTAATAGATTCTCAAGTAAATTGGGTATTAGAAAGGTGGGAAAAGACTTCCAAGTGCAATAATTACCTCTGAAGCAATGGGTCACAACATTTATTTTATCCTGCATTAAAACACAAAACACACATTCCATATAAAAGCAGAAACACATAGGAAGATCAGGAAATCTATCAGATAAAGTGCTTTAGAAGCCTGTGTGTCATCACTCTTGGACTATTTTTAGTACACTACTTCAGTGATTTGTACATTTTGTTTCTAGACTGTTCTGAGTAGTGCATCATTATTCCTCTGTGGACAGGTAGAGCTATTTTTGAGTGACTAAACTCTTGCTCTGTGTTATCTAACGTTCATTCAACCATAACTTTACAACCTGACATTTCCGTACATTTGCATAAATTGGAATTCTTGACAATTCTTACAATGTACCAAAATTTCTTGACTTTGAAGTCTTCTGAACCATGAAAGAATAAGTGCTATTTCATATCACAGATTTAGTGAACTTGCTTATCCAAAGATTTCAATGACCAGGACCCAACTTTCCTGGTCAGCTCAGCTGTCATTTTTGCTAGCTTTGTCTCTAGTTCTTCCACCTCTGTTTCTGTGAATGGAGCACCATTTGCTCAGTGTTGCAGACTGAATACATAACATTGCTTAAGCTACTGTACACTTTCTAGAGTCAATGATGTTCTACGAAGCAAACATTTTTCCTGCTTTAGTAAGTTCATACACACAAAGAGACACATGCACCCTCACCCACCCACACCCACACCCACACACACACACACACAATCTTGTTCCTAATTAAGTCTGACAACTTCTAAATTCAATAGGTTTATTTTAAGAAACAATATATTAGCAATAGTAAACAGAATTGCAATAGAAAACCAGCACACAGGTGACTGGGAGACAACATGTACTATACAGACTCTCCTTTAAAATTCACTAGTCTCCTGGCATAGACAGGCTTTAGATCTTCTGTTACACCTGGCCAAACCCACA
Organism: Octodon degus; assembly: GCF_000260255.1. Taxonomy (NCBI): domain Eukaryota; kingdom Metazoa; phylum Chordata; class Mammalia; order Rodentia; family Octodontidae; genus Octodon; species Octodon degus. The sequence goes on along the minus strand of NW_004524589.1, from coordinate 24,400,179 downwards.
ATAGCAGCATGTGCTTTTCCCCTCTCTCCTCACTCACCCAGGTTAATTTAACTCCTGAAATTAACTGCTATGAGTCTTGTTTTTTTTCTTTTATATTGTAAACTACATGGTACATAGAGTTGGATTCACCATTGTATTTTATTTTTAATTTTTTTTGGGGGGGCATGTGATGCCAGGGACTGAATCGCAGTCCCCTGAACCTGCCTAAACTGGCCTAAGCAGGTGCTTTAGACCACTGAGCAATCTCACCCGCCCCTTGATCCACCACTATCTTCAGTCCTTTCTCCAGGGACAAGTACAGCATAGGTCACTAATTTTCACTGGTAAAGAGAGAGGCTCATTATTTTATTAAATAAGAAAAGCCTACTGGATGACTGTATTTGTAAACTTTTCAAGTATTTTGGAAATAACTATGCAGTTCAAATGGTCTAAAATAAATGACAGGAGATGCAATGTCCAAGAAGACACAGATTTATTTAGAAGTCTCAGAATTCTAAAAATAGAAATATTTATAGAAATATAACTGTGTAGGGCTGGTGGGATGGCTCAGTGGTCTAAAGCACCTACTTAGAACAAGCTTAGCAAAAAAGCACAGGGACCGCGGTTCGATCCCCCAGCACCACATGCCAGCAGCCCCGCCCCCTGGTGGGCTGAGCTGGCCACACACACACACACACACACACACACACACAAATAAAAATAAAAATAAAAATAAAAATAAAAATAAAAAATAAAAAAAAATTTAGAAATATAACTGTGTAAGCTATAAATCTCTAAAATGAAGTAAGTTTTGTCCTAACTATTCCTCTTTTCATTTGTAAGCTATTTATTTTTTTACCAGTCTGATTAATGAAGGAAAATGAGAAGCAAAGATAACTTCTTAAAAATGCATTTTTATTACATTTGAACTAGACTAATTAACAGGTTCATACAATACTCCATTGACATTACCAGAACACCTCCCTCCTTATACTTAGCAGATACAAAATTCCCAGTGGATAGCTAAAAGTGCAAATAGTACCAAGTCCTATATATATGATTTTTTTCCTATTTGTACAAGTCTGTAAGAAAGTAAGTTATAAATTGATGAAAAATAAGATTAACAATGACTAACAAAGTAGACTGTAACAGTATACTGTAATAAAACTTCCAGCCAGTATCACTACTCTTATGCTTTGTGATCATTATTAAGCAAAATAAAGGTTACTAGAACACAAACATCATGACACTGAAACAATATAATGGGGACTGTGGAAGTGACTAACGGGCAGGTAGCACATACAGTCTGTGTACACTGGACAAAGGGAAGATTCACATCCCAGTCAGGATAGAGAGGGACAGCTACACTCTGAGGATAGAGAGGATTTTTTTCATGCTATTTAGAACAGTGCACACAATGCAAAACTTATTATTTCAGGAATTCTCCATTTGGTTTTTGGCTGCAGGTAACGGAAGCCATAGAAAAGTGCAACTTCAGGCAAGAAGAGGCCACAGTATTATAGGTTTATCCACAAAGTGGGGGAAAAAAAAAAACACTGTAGTAAGAGAAAAGGGCAGAAAAAGAGGAATGGATCATCGTGAAGACAATACATTCATACAGAATGGATCACACAGGCTGAATTTTGGGTGACCTCACCAAATACACAAGTACAACAAAAAACCTTAAGAAGGTATTCATCCAAAATGATTCTGAGATTATTTGATACTACAGGTATCTTACCAGCTATCTGTACCAATTTTTAATTGTGCATTTTAGACTTTAAAAATGAATTCAAATATTTAATAAAGTATTTAATTTTCTACTTTTTTTCCCCCAGAACCGGGGAATGAACTCAGGCCCTTGCACTTGCCAGGCAAGCGTTTATTCTACTGAGCTATTTCCCCAGCCCATATTTATTATTTGCAATACTGGTGAAACATGTGATTCATAAAACTGACCTCAAGTAGACATAAAACTGAGGTACACTTAGCACAATGTATAACTAAATTTTCACTTATTTTACCCTTTATTTCAAGGCATTCGTTGCTTAAACTTAAAGGTATATTTTATTGATTAGAAATTTTCTGCATAGCTCATACAAGTATGTTCACAGGAATTCTGCCTAACTGTAGGCTATCAGGGCCATCAATTTAAATGTTCAACAAGCCAGTTGCCAAGAAAGCACACAACTGCATTATGCTCAGCAGATGATCGTCAGGCAAAGGCGCATACACAAGAACAGTCAGATCATTTTGTTTCTACTTGCAAAGAATGGTATGTATCAACTCGGATCTCTCCTCTGTCCATATAAAATGGCCAACCCAAATAATCCATGGAATATTTCATATCCTTCCTTTGTATTATGACAGTAAAGTCTCTACAACTGAGTCCCAATTCAAAACAGTCTAAAGAAAAAAAGCGAAACATGATACCTTGGTCTATTTGGACAACTACAACAAAATACCTTAGACTGGGTAACTTAAAAATTAAAATGAATTCCTCATAGTTATGAAGGTGAGGAAATCCAAGATCAAGGTTTTAGTAAACCTGGTCCCTGGTGAGGGCCCACTCCTCAAAGACAGTGTTTCTACAGGTCTTCTCAAAGGGGGCTGAAAGGGCTTCACCTTCAACCTTTTATAACAGCACTAATCTATTCATGATGGCAGAGGACTCAACCTAAGTCCTTCTTCCCTTCAGGAGAAGAGCAAATTTTTAGTACTACTACACTGAGGAATAAGTACCACTGAAATCATCATACCAGATGGCCTCTCTGCAATTCATGTATATTGAAGCTTCAATTCCTAATATTCTAGATGGGGGTCCCTGTTTTCTCCAGACTATGCAAATAGAATTTGAGGTGGTAGTATCACTAAGCTAAAATGAAGAAACAAGTTAAACTGCAAAATATTTCAATGAAAATAACAATAAAGGGGCAAGGGAGATGGCTCAGTAGAATAAGTGCTTGCCTGGCAAGCGCTAGGACCTGAGTTCAATCCCCAGTTTTGCCAAAAAATATAAAATTAAAAAAAAAATAAAAAGAAATATCAACATATCACTTTCTCAGAATACCAATGTCCCACTTAAGTGTGAGGGCATGCATTTGCTCGCTCACTCACTCTCTCTCTCTCATATATGATTAGTAGCAAAAAAGAACCCAAACTAAGAAGTGGCATTCAAATTCTGATACCAAGACATGGTCAACACAAAAGCATTGTACAACAATTTCTGGAGAAATAAGACACATGAGGTAAAATTAGTTGGCATGATACCATGTCAGATGATGTGTCCTGGTAGCCAAGTTGAGGCTTAGTTCTGTACATATGACACTTTAATTCTATTCTGTGAATATGCTGGCTACGTTTTCATTGAAGTTTTATGTCTCTTCTTTTGATTCTTCCTTTGCGACATCATTCATTTTCCTTTTCAGTAAAAATATTACAGATATTTAATGTTCAGGGATCACAAAACAGATCCAGGTTATTTTATGTTACTCATCATCATAAACAGATCATTATGCCCTCTACAATAGTAACAATAATTTATCCATGTCTATGCTGTTTCGGTTTTCTTAAGATTCTTTGGAGCAACTTTTTAAAGAGTTATCAAATCAGAAAGCAACGGTATGTATACTTCAGTTACTCTGCAATACCTTCAGAGGCTCTAAGTAATGTTCACTCACATACTATCTTTTTTCTAGAAGTTGAGCAAAATTCAACTGCAAAAGACAAAAGCTAATGTATTTATATCAAATTTTAAAGTGGATAAGAAGACGTTTTTAAAAAATAAATAGAAATTTTGCCTAAATATGTGACAGACTTTTCAATAAAATCCAAAGGTCCAAAAATACATGAGATAAATTACATGCATATAAATTTTTAGAAAGTTAAAGCTAAATATAAAATCTAAATATTTTCAAAGAACAATTAGAAAATGCAGTAGTAAACAAAAACATCTCGTGGAGGAGAATCAGCCCCAGCCTGTGCATCTTAAGAGCCTCGGTGAAACCCAGTCTCAAAATTTTAAAAAGGGCTGGGGACACGGATCAATGCAAAGGCTCTGGGTTAAAGCCCTACTACAAAGAGACAGAAGTACAAGAAAGAAGAAAGGCAAGGACGGAGGTAAGGAGAGAGAGAAGGACAGGTGAGCTGGGGTGTAGCCCAGTGCCAGGGCACTTGCCTAGCACACACAAGCGCATAGGACCTGCTCTCAATTCTTAGTACAGCAAAAGAAGTAGATAAAACAGAAAACATTTTAGACGACTATTTCTTCAAATAACTGGTAAACAAATTACAAATTAATTTCTTTTTAAAGATATGAAATATAAAAGCCATGGAACTAAAAATTATTTTTAAACATGAAATTGAAATTATAAACATATTGCTTTTATTTTATTATTTATTTTTGTGGAACTGGGGATTGAACTTGGGCCCTGAGCTATCTCCCCGGCCCTGTTTTTATTTTTTGTAATACACTGTTTTTAAATTTCTACTAAATTTGAAAATACCCAAAGGATTTTAAAAGATAATTTTAGATGCCAATATTGATTTAAAAAAAAAAAACAGAAAAGCGACTGGGTTGATCAACTTGGTAGAGTGCAGGAGGAAAAAGTAAAAAAATTATTAAAAATTTTAAACTTTAACAAACATTTACGTTTTGCAAAATTTGAAAATCAATGTATTTTACAATAATTTGCAAGAGAACAGGCCATTCCAGTGTTATAAGATCTATTCTATAGCACAGAAAAAGATAGAAAACTTCCTGCTCTACTGTTTGAAAGTAGCACCCTACAAGGCCAAAGCATCACGATTTCAAAGAGGAAAATCTTAACACAGGCTTTTCGAATGCATTTGACAAAATCCTAAATCTACTCTTATTTAAAATTCTTAGTGAAAATATAGAAATAAAAGTAAGTTATTTACTCTTAAGATGTTCCTACATAAAATACAAATAAAGACCACTTAGGAAACACAGCAACCAAAGGATTAACCAGCTTTCCCTTTGCTGGGTCCCAGGGATGAAATCCTGACACCCTCCTACCTGAAGGAGAAAAGACTTGACTGGGCTTACTTGTCTAGAAGATTCAGTACAAAGTCAGCTGGGTCCAAAGCAGGAGCATCTGGGCAGAAGGGAGAGCCAAAGCAAGGCCGCCCGCCCGCGTATGCTCTGCCTGGGAGCACAGCAGGGAACAGTGCCAGAGAGCGGGTGGGGGACTAGACCGGCCAGTGGAGATCACGCCACCACCCCCACCCCCAGACACACCCACTGGGGGCCCCGCCCGCCCGCCCACAGGCCCCTCCCAAAGCCAATGGGGTGGAAACGCCACCCTAACTGCCACAGGGACGTTCACAATAGTAACTATAAATACAAAATATCAGAGTCAATCTCAAAAGCTGAATTTTACTAAAAATGAAAGGTTTGAATAAACTGGAAATATATACCATGTTTCTAGAGAAACAAAATAGTAAACATCACATGAAGAATTATGCAACAATAACTGGATACATTTCTGTAAAAGAATAATAGAAGGAAACTTCAAGTAAACTATTAAAATGACTTTAAAGTGTAATTTAAGTGATGCAGGACTAAGTAGGCAGTAACTATTTTAAGGTCTTCGAACTTTTCCAGAAAAATTGGAAATCCAGATTTTTTTAAGAGAAATGTCCCATGTTTTTCTATAGACTGCAATCTTTGAAAAGTGCTGGGTGTTTCCAAAGAAAGCATTTCTGTGGGCTGCACTGGCCAGGGTGGACCTCGCCCCTCCACACACCCTTCGCTTCCTGCCTCACCCAGAGCACCAGGGCTTCCTGCATCTGCACAATGCCTTCCTTTCCCTCCACCCACCCATCCAGGTGTGGAGCAGCCTTCCCTCTAAAAGGCTAATCCCCAGAAGGGATTAAGGCTGCCCTCCCTCTCCTGGGACACATCATGCTCCTTGCATTTTGACTTTAGGAGTGAGTAGCCCAAGTGCTCTGTCTCAATAGCACTGTCTCCTATCTACTGGCCCTAACCCACACCAAGCAATGAAATGACGCATTGTACACAGATTCTGTTCCCCCCTCAACAAACACAAAATAGGTATTAGCTCCACTTCACAGTCAATGCTATGTCCACAGGGGAGAATAACTAAATAGATCCTGGGGGAAAAACGGATTTAATTATTTTGCACCAGCTTCACCAATCACACCACAGTTGATGGTCTCAATTTAAGTGAAAGGCCTGGGGACATTAACTGAGTCCAGGGCAGTGAGAAGCAGGACCAGAGCAGGAGTGAGCCTAAGGGGAGGAACAAGAGTTTAGAACCTGCCAATCGGTTACGGGAACCACAGGAAGCACAAGAAGACACTAACTACTAAGTACTCTAATTCTGTTTGAGGCTGACTACAGTAACATTCTTTGTACTCAAAATTACCTTTTGTCTTAGCAAATTATTAGTTCCCTGGAACTTGAGGCACTTAGCAGGGGGAAAAAAAAAAACACATGAGAATGAAACAGTCAAAAAAAGTTTGAAATCTAAGACAACTTTTAAAATATTCTTAATATTCTTATTTTAAGCTCAATATAAGGCTTTTATGATATCTACTTCATATGTTTTGTTGGAATTATATCATCTTAGAAAGAATTTTTTATTTAAAAAATCATCTCCAAGCTTTATCAACTTACTTGAAATGAATTTAAAGAAAGTTTAGTGTAATTTACTGACAATTTCTAAAGCTACCAGCACTTTCAGATGTTTTAGGACCTGAGATTGAAGAAAGACAATCTAGTCACCAAGTTCTTTCAGATTATCTGAGACAACCAACTAATTATTCACCCTAAAGAATACAATTTACAAGCATCTTTAAAAACTCAAGAAGGCCAGCCAGATAGATCAGCGGACTAAAGCGCCTGATTGGGCAAAATGCAAGGGCCAGTTCAATCCCTGGTGTGCTGTCCCAACCCCACCCCCAGGGTGCTGAGACAGCGATTTAAGACTGGGCGTGGTGGTGGGTGTCTGTAATGCCAGCACTTGGGAGGCTGAAAACAGGAGGATCACTACAAGTCTGATCTGTGTCGTGAGACCCTGTAGACCCTGTACTAAATACATTAAAAAAAAAAAAAAAACCCTCAACAGTCCACAGGGAAGCACCTGTACCAATGAAGGACAGGCTTTTAAAAGTGTTATTAGTTACCTAACTAGCAATGCATTGTTGCAAAAGTTAGACCCAAAAGTCCAGATGCTTAACTTCCTGCCTGTTTTCAGAATGCTGAAAAGTTTGCACAGGTTCCACTTTCAAAGAAAGTAAAAATTAAGAAAACTTAAGCATTTTTTAGCTATGTCTAAACTTACTCCATGTTTAAGGTTTAGAAAGCCATAAACAGCAGCAGCACATGCTATGGCTCAGATTTTAAATTATTCATATTTGATACATTTTGATAACAAAAGCACATGACAATCCTGTAAATAAAGAGAGCTCTAATGTACTACACTGCTACAGAGCAGGTCAGCCGATATAAGCCATATACAGCTTATGAACACTTTCTTTAGGGCATACCCTTTGGGAATAATTTTTACCCCTAAGAACACAGTTAGAGAAGGACAACAGTGAACACACTTTGTATCCCTATCTTCAAAGTAGTTACTTGGAGTACAAGACTCAGACCAAAAAAATTCTGACAAAGAAGAAACAGATATATACTAAGATATCTTAAAAAGACATGTGCGCACATGCACGCACACAAGTCTGTACGTACAGGGGGTTGTTGCTCTGTATCTGTAAGTTCCTCACTGCCAAATTCAACCAGCTATGGTCCAAAAGTATTTTAAAAATACTTGAGTCTAAATTCACAAGTACAGGCTGGGCAAGATAGCTTAGCAGACAAAGCGCCTGCTTAGGCAAGCGCAGGGGCCAGGGTTCAATCCTAGCTCTATAGGCTGTGCCAGCCCTGTCCCTGGATGCACTAAGTCAGCCACCGAGTCTGGGTATGGTGTTGCATGCCCGTAATCCCACAGAGAGGTTGAAAACAGGAGGATCATCAAGTCCAAGCTGCATAGTGAGATCCTGTACCAAATACATCGAAAGAAAGAAAGAAATCAACATGTGCAAAATTCTCTTCTTGTCATTATTCCCCAACTACAGCAGTACACAGCATTTACACTGTATTACTGTGAGCCATCTGGAGATGATTTAAAGTATAAGTGGGCATGCATGGATATTTTGCAAATACCACACTGCTTAGGATAAGAGACTTGAGAATCTGTGGATTTTTGGTACCCCAACATCCTCAAACCAAACTCCCCGAGAGAAGGGGACAAGAGCTGTATACGAGTGCAGAGACGTCACGTGGCTGGCAAAAGCTAAAATACTACTATCTAGCCCCTATGCAAAAGGTTGCTGACTTGGTCTCAGAGTACATCCTGCACAAGCCCCTGAGCTCACACTATAGACTAACCCGCCAGCGAGCGTGTCAGAGAACATGTGATGAAGTACGGACAGCAGGTTGTATTTAAAATTTCTAGGACGATGTTTACTGCAGAGACGGGCTACCACAGCAAGAGATACAGCATCTCCAAGTTGACAGTATAGCTTCAAGACATACCTCTACTTCCACAACTTGAAACTACTGTAATTCTAGAGGGCATACTGCTTGTTTTCTAGAACGTGTCAGGAGCAGAGAATGCCATTTCATGCACATCTTCCGATTCCAGCCCTGCTTCCCCTTTCTGAGACACACTCTTAACTCCTCGCTCAATCCCACAATAAATGCTTCTTCCTCAGTGACTCCTAAAACTCCTTCAAATGAACAAAGCTAGTTATGCCTTTCAATGGGTACCTTTCAATGTCCTCAGAACATCCTGTGTGATTACACAATTTATTATAATGCTTGATGGCAGGAATTTTTTACTCTTAACTTAACCTTGTTTGGCTCAACACTATACCTACACCTATCACCCTTAGCCGAATGCCTTCCCAGATGGGCTCATTAGTTTCTCGTGGCTGCCCTGAGAAATTATGACAAAACTGGTGGCTAATAACAGACATGACTCTGTAACAGTTATGGGGAGGGAGACTGCAGGGCCCAACTTCCTCAGAGACCTCTAGAGGAAAATCCTTTCTTGCTCCTCCCAGCACCAGTCAGCCACCGTACCCCTCAGCACTCTGCCTCCTTCTCACATCATCTTCCCTCCTGATTCTATAAGGTCATTAATGGGTCATTAAATATTTTCTCAGGAAGTGTTTTCATCCTAAAATCCTTAACTGAATTACATCAGTAAAGACCCTGACCCAAGTAAGGCCACATTCACATGTTCCGAGGACTCAGGCAGGAAAAGACCTTTTTGAAAGGTATCATTCAACTCACTATTGTATTCAATTAATGTGTTTGCCTTAAACTCAAGTAAAATCAGCAAACCTCAAAAGAAGGAAAAACGTTTTATTTCCTTCCCTTCCTTGCCAATGTCCTCTTTGAAAAAGAACCGCTGAGAGAACACACAAAAATCCTCAATAGCACTGTCTTGCTGAGCTGTAGAATCACTCTATACTACACCCTAGAACAGATCAATAGAGATGATTTCTCTGGTCCCAGGAAAAATAGTCCAGAGTTCTATTCTTCCTCACAAAGCAACACTCTTGATCTCACAGGAATTTTGCAATGACTTGCTTTGAGTGAGGTTTCAATTTCCTTAAATTCTTTATACACGGTCATGAATGTTTTATGCCATGTGTAGTTTTACTTGAGTGGCAGAAAGTCAAACTATTAAGAACCATTCTTACAAGAAACCTAACCAAGTGAGAAGGCCATAGTGCTAGTGCCATAGTTCTGAAGATCTTAGGCTCTTGATCGAAACACAATCCTCTGCACATTATAAACACTCACTGAGAATTAGTTGATTTCCATGACTGTTGTTCCCAGCACACAGTTTAATGTGGCACGGCAGGACTGCACTGGTTCTCTGCCCTGCAACATTAACATCATCAGTAAGGACCAAGATGTACAGCAGGATTTGTGAAATAGGAAAAAAAATGTTCAAATGTGGAGGGAACCTAGGGAAAGGGTTGGGGGAGGAAAGAAAGGAAAAACAAAAAGAAAAATAAGAAAAAAAAAACAAAGAACAAAAAAAAAAAACCGGAAAGCCAGCTTTTATAAAGGAGGTGGGGAAGAGGGGTTGAAAGGAGGGGAAGAGAATGGAGGAAAAAAAGAATCAAGTTACAACATGCACAGGTACAAATTCTCTATGGTGAATGTGATCATTATATATGCCTAAACTCTAGCAATAAAACCTGATTTTAAAAAGTTATACCAGGATTTTCTAGAAAAGATTTTAATTACACTGCTGTGATTTTCAAAAGTGAAAAATAAGATAGCAATTTTGAAACTTTTTTCAACTTTAATGAGGGCCTAAATAATTTTTCTCTTCAAGGTTTACATTAACTGAAGAGACCGTGAACTACTAAAATAAAAATATGTAGCAAGTTATAAAACAGTGCTAGCAGTACAGCATAACCACAGGCTTAAATTCCTATAGTAAGTCAGGTATGATGATGCATGTCTATACTCCCAGCACTCTGGGAGGACAGGGCAGATCTACAAATCGCGCCCTGTCCAGACAACCTAGCAACTTAGGGAGGCCTCATCACACAGCACAAGTTTTTTTAAAGGACTGAGACTTTAGCTTCATGTGAAGGTTCTAGGGTCAATCCCTAACACCACAAACAAATAATTACTCTCATAACATCTCTAGCACTCCAACTCATTAAGATAACAGAAAACTTATAAAGGAATGCATGTAAGAATAGCTATAGTGACCTTACCATAAGACATAGTGCAACAATTATTTTCTCTACTCATATACAACATACCACATTGTGAATCCCAAGTAGTTGAAGTTCTCCATTTCAAAAAGAATGATTGGTATGTCTCTTACTTCCCGGTTTACTATTAAACAATAAAGGAATTAATTTTGGCCAACTATGAGTCACAATGAGAACACCACCAAACTTAGTAAGTGACAAGAACTCCTAGCATTCAGATCTTGGTTTCTAAATATCATTCTCCATCAAATGAATTTAACTAGCCCTGGATAAATGGCTGATTTACCAAGCTGGAGCACATAAATTTAAAATCAGCATGGAGAATCTTCTGACAGCAGACAGTGAGGAAGTACTTAAAGAAGAAAAGGATGGAGGGAAGTCAACAAGGACAATGGAGCTCTTTAGTCAAGTTGGGAAAATCTGAGTAAAAAAATAAACAGCACTACATTAGATCAGGAAGTCATGTATAAGTAAAACAAACATCCATGTGTCCATACAGATACAAATCTTAAATAAATGAAAGCAAAGTTCTACAGAATTCTACACTATAGAAGGTACAATGAACAAATAAGTGAATTTTTAAAATCATTACAGTAAATTTTTTTCATATTCCCTTTAATCCCCCTTAAAGTCCTCCGCCTTACTTCACAGTGCTTTCCCTTCATTCTTACCATTGTCTGACACGGTCCTGGAGGTATTTGATGAGTGTCTTGGCGTGGGGTGTCCTGCTAACCCATGGCCCAGAGTCAATTCAAAACATTTATTTTTCATGGTTGTTTTGGCTGTGGGAAAAAGCTAGAAATTACCCAGTACCAGATCCAGCAAATGAGAGGGATGCAAAGATGCAGTAGGGTTGCTGTGAGCCTCCCTTTCTACTGGTGCCACACAGCAGGAGCACCCCTGTGGTCGTATCACACCTTAGAAAGACACTAGAGAATGAAAACTGCTTCGGAAGCTAGCAAGCACAACAGGACACGCGCTTTCAAGGTGTGGGGGAGAGGTGTGGGGGAGATGAATGGCAATGCGCCTTTTACTGTAGGAAGTTTTTCTTAATTTAAATATTTACCATATAGCTTAAACATATATAGTTACTTTCAGCACCAACTACCACTGTAGCAGTAAGACTCCTTTCTAAAGAATACAGTATGGAGAGGAGGAAAAAAAGCAATTTTGCAGTAGAAAAGTTGTTTAAAAAAAAAAAAAAAGAGCTTCAGGTAAGTAAGCAAAGTTAAATTCACCAATGCTATATTGTACTATATTACAACACGGTGATGGCACTTGATACACTACACTGAGAAGAGCACTTGACCTTACTTCTAATTTCTTCTAGACCCCCATAATCCAAACTATTCATAGCAAAATCTGACTAAAAATTAAAGGAATGTCCTACAACACTGACCAGTACTCTGCAAAGCTGTCAAGGTCATAGAAAAGACACAGTATGAAACTATCAGAGAAGGGAAGAAACAAGAGACACAGGGTAATTCAATACAGGGCGGCAGCCGATTTGTAACTAAGTAAGAAATAAGACATTAATAGAAAAACTGGTCAAATTCAAGAAAAAGGTTCAAAAAGTATTTAAAAGACCTATGGTTCAGCCTGCCTTCTCTAAATAAAACTTTTTAAACAACTCATTATCACTTGCGATTCTTACTGATTTTGTGAATTTTGTGTATTATGGAATATATTATATAGTTAGTTGTATCAAATGATATCCTTAAGTCTTTGAAAAAGCAAATACTGTACAGCACTCCCCACAAGCACTTCACTTATCATGCAGCAATGGAAGCTCAACTTTTTTTCTGGGCAAGGAAAAACAAGCTCTCACTGGTCTTCTATGCAACCCATGACTTTCCGTCTAGAAGATACCCCATTTCTTGGTTAGCAAGAAAATGAAGGAC
>NW_004524589.1:24379202-24386268 GCF_000260255.1 Octodon degus | reverse complement strand
GTGCTTTAGACCACTGAGCCATCTCCCCAGCCCCAGTTCAACCATTCAAAAGGCCATAAAGAACATGTTTTTGCCTTTATATAAAACTCACAATGATTAATTTATTTCAAGTGTTTGTCAATTCATTCTTGCAAAATAGATTCTACTGCTGGCCAGGCATGGTGGTGCTCACCTTTAATCTGCGCACTTGGCAGGCTGAGACAGGAGGATCACCATGAGTTTGAGGGCTAGACTACACAATATATTCAAGGCCAGTATGAACGCAAAAACAAAACAGCAGAAAGAGTCTATAGCCTGAAACAGTAAGTGAGCCATTTTTGAACATCTGTCTGTCCTCTTTTACCAAAAAAAAATTCCAGCACACCTTGATCTACACCTTACAATTTTATCCTAGTTGAAAGAAGGCAGAAACAGTATATACAGAGCTTTCAGTATCACTGTAAAGGGAAACTAAGGGCAGACTGCTGGAAAAGGGAGACTGGGAAATCAACTCACTGAGCCTACCTTAAATACAAAGGAAACATCATCACAATAGCAGTCAGATGTGTTATTACAAACAGGAGGCCCAGGAAAATGGTGCAATAACTCTCTAGTGAACTGAGGAAAAAAGGAACCAGAACCTCAGTACTGTTCACTGGGCTTCGTGAGGAATATTTGAGTACATCTGAGGATACACAAAAATCCACTGCTAATTATGCTAACATAGCCCTTCTAATGAAAATACTGAATCATCCTAACCAAATAACAAGTGAATCAGGGCAGTGCTGAGAGCTCCAGCAAAGGATATATGAAAAAAGGAAAAAGTAATGAGAAATAAGGCATTATGTAAATAATCATAAAAAAAATGATCTGGGTTTGTGCAGAATAATCACCAAGAAGGATCTGCAAAAGAAGTTCTGAGACAAAAAGCAGTAAAACTTTCACCAAAAAATGAGCAGATAAAAGCAAGCGAGCAGAGAAGAAGCCCAAGTGCAGCTACGCTCCCTGCATGTGGGAGACAGAGAGAAGAAGTCTGAGTTCTCAGTGTGCTTGACTGCTTTCAGGACCAATGTGCCTCCGGCTGTAAGTAGTGCATATGCTCAGGGGTCCAGGACACACACACCGAGGGCCCCCACCTAAGGCCGCCATGCTCCCTGCCGGCATCACAGATGTGCGCCCCCATCACAACACTCACTAGTGGCAGTATATTACAAGTTTTTCATACAGGTGGCTAAAGAAAATGCTGCACACACACATAGCCACAGAAAGTCATGACTCCAACGATAAAGCTAAAGAAGAAAGAATGACCACTATCATGCAGCACAGCCCAGAGTACATTCTAAATTGACAGACGTCCAGTAGCAAAAAGCAGAAAGTACACACCAACTTGAAAATAATCAACAGTAGTAAGGAAAAGTCAAACTTTTGTGGAAGGTAACTACTCCCCAAAATTGTAAGAAAATCAAACTCAGGTATAATCATCATACTACAACACTGAGATTAACTGAAAGGAAAATCCAGATTATGTACTGGGAAAAAGTTACTCTATAGTTTAAAAAAAAAAAATCAACCAACAAATAAACCTAGATAAAAAGGAAAAGTAGTTGTCAGAAGAAAAGATCCAGGTATGGTGGTCCATGTCTGTAATCCTAACACACTGGGACACTTAGGCAGAACCATAAATCTGAGCCCAGCTTGGGCAAGTAAGTAATTTGGAGACCTTATCTCCATATGGTTTAGGCCATAATAAAGATCCTGTGTTTGGGGCCATGGAGATAGCTCAGTGGCATAAGTGCCTGCCTGGCAAGCACAAGGTCCAGAGCCACCAAAAAAAAAAAAAAAAAAAAGAAAAATCACTCTACGATAAATGATGAATTAAATTGAATATGTTCAGCAGAAAAAAAAATAGCTAATTAATAAAATAAAGAAAATTTTAATAATATTTATGGAGCTAATGTACCAAGCAATATAGAGGCAAATATACAATGCAAGTGCTACCAAAAAACTGGGTAAGATAAAACTATAAAGTGTTTAGGAATAAGCAGGACAATACACACCAATTTGAACACATAAAAACACGGAGACACCAAAAAAAAAAAAAAAAAAAGGACTACATCAAAATTAAAGACTTATGTTCATCAAACGACACTATGCCAAAGTAGAAAGGTAACCCACAGGGTCGGAGTATGAATCCAAAAATAGACCAATGCTAAGGCGCTAACATCTGCCCAGCGGTGGCGAGCCTGTGGCACACACGCTACCGAGGGATGTTGGTATCATGGGAAGCTCTAAAAGCCATTGCTGATCTAGACTACATGAAGGACTACAGTTCAACAGCCCTAGAAGTGAGCCAAAGACCTAAAGAGAAATTCCTCTAAAGAAGATATTCAAGCGGCCAACACAGAGATCTGTTACACCACAATATGAATATATTTAACATCACTGAATTATACACTTAAAAATAGCCACAATGGTTAATTCAATGTTACTTATATTTTGTCACAATTTTTAAAAATAAAAAAATGCCACAATATGATAAAAATTTTATTAAACTATATGCATCTAATATGGTTGTGGTGGTACATGTCTATAATCCCAACACTGGGGGATACTAAGGCAGGAGGATCACACATTCCAGCAGTGTCTGAGCAACTTAGCAAGGTGTTGTTTCAAAATAAGAACAAAAGGACCAGAGATGCGGCTCAGTGTGAAGGTCCTGGGTTCAATCTCCAGTGCCACAAACAGATAACATGTAGAACTTATAAACCAAAAATAGTTGGAACACAAAATGACATATAGTATATAGCAAAGGACATATCAAAATAATATTTTAACTTTAATGCTTTCATGATTTGGGCTTTTTTTTAATAACTAAAAGGAAAAAAAGGAAAGCACAGAATTAAAACTGTGCACTGAAAGTCACATAAGAAAACAAGGAAAGAATAGACCACAGTGGGTGAAAAGTCCAAAAAAACTTTTTAACAACAAAAACTAGTAATCTAGTTTGTAGAACATTTAAAGAAAAAGGAACAGTGAAATATAATGTGAAATACAAGAAAAATGTTATATGTATGTTTATAGTATAGATGTAAATTATAAAACCACAAAATATCAATGCTATCCTGCTGCAAAACATAAAAATGTCACTAGCCTAAAGCAAATGAGCAATTTCCTAAAGTCTGGTGCAAAAAAGGAGTCAAGGAATTTGGTGGACAAATATATAGAACAGATTATAATATTAATTAATTGCTTAATTAACTAACATAGGACTCAATGCTGCTTTTAAGGAAGTGAGAGTCCCAGTGACAGCTCAATCCATTTACATAACCAACAAAGCATTCATTCAAAATTCTGGCCTACCATCAACAGGAATTAGATCAATCCCATGTGGGAATTTAGGGTTTGGAAATATCATTCCAAAATTTGCTAAGAAAATGAAGCCCCTTAATACAAAAGCAATATACTAATGAAAAATCAAGATTTCAAAATGCAAGGATAGTTCAAGGTCAACAAATCCTTCAGTATAGTCATTTATAACTGCAAACTAGAGGAAAATCGATAGATTAATCAGTAGACTTATAAGTAATCATAAAATTCAATGTTAATTTTTAAATGAACACATTCAACCTAAGTAGGCATAGAAAGAAAATGTTTACATGAAGAACTTACAAAATTATTATTTTTGAGCCCTGTTAACTGATGTCACAAAGCAACTAGGTGAACTGAATTCCACAGGGTAACATTCCAGAAGGTAATCCCCATCACAGAGAAATGGGATTTCACTAAGCTAAGAAAATGGAAATGTGTCAGACCATAAAAGCAGGTACAGAAAGCAGAAAAATGGTAGCCACGGATTGAAGTAGGGGAATGAGGTGCTGGTGTTCAGTGGACACAGGGTTTCAGTTTTATTTCTTGCTACTTTTTGAATTTGGTACAGGGTCTCATTACGCAGCTCAGACTTGTGGAGATCTCCTGTTTCAGCCTCCCCAGTGCTGGGCTTGCAGGCATGTGCCACCATGCCCAGGCTCTGTGGCCTGCTCATCACACCCGGGGGTGGGGCTGATGCAGCATATGGTTCTGGGGATGGAACCCCAGTCCCTCTGCTGAGCCATCCCACCAGCTCTGGAGTTTCAGTTTTGTAAGAACAAAAAGTTCTAGAAATCTGTGTCAGAGATTTAACACTAGCAAACTATACACTAAGCATGGTTAAGATAGAAAATGTAACATTACATGGGTTTTTAACCAAAACTAAATCATTTTTACTTAAGAAAACCACCAAAAATCTTAACAAGATTTAAAGACTGAATGTACGCTAAGCAAGCAACCGGTATTCCAGGAAGCCTGTTGAAGAGCCCATGGCTATCTGTTTTACATGCACAAGCTGCTTTCAGGTGTTGAGAAAAAGGTTAGGAGATAGCAGGAGGCCTTCTCTTCCCTGGGAGTGCTCACTTGCAGGTAGAGAACAACAAATACTAGGGCGCAAGGATAAAAATCGGCCTCATCTAGACTCTACTATCAAATAAAGCAAAGCCATATGCCACAGAGAAGAGGACAGGAAGTACTCCTGATTCATCCAAGCAAAAACAAGCTACTATTTAGTAGAAACAAGATGGCACCTGTCAAAAGGACCCCTCTTCCAAACTTTCTCTCCAGAGTACATTACAGAGACATAAAAATCAGATTCCACCCTGCTCTATGCCCTAGGTAAAGTCCACTGCTCTTGGGTCAAGGCAGATGACATTAAGGCTCAGGATCTTGCAGTGATAAAAAGAAAAAAAAAAAAAAAAAAATGGCCAAAATGACGGAGGGAACAGAAATAAGAAATACAATTGCTCCAAAACCTGCAGCTTGTGTAACCATAGGAAGAAAGGCCAGGAACACAGACAAGTCGCAGCCCAGGCATGGACACAAACGACCTGCCTAAGACTTCAATTGGTGCATGAGAAGTGAGGGATGCCCCTCTCATAAACACACAGATACATACATGCACCCAACCCCGTCCTACAGAGGAGATGAAGCCACACACAGAGGGGCCCCTTGTGTCCCTGGAGTTTAGCCAGCTGATAGTTGTGGATGCAACAGGAAGACTAAGAAGAAAACTGCAGCAGACCAAGCCTTCCTGATGACTGAAATAAAAGCAAACATTCCTGGAGGAAGCTGGTGGCAAACAGCTCAATAGCAAACAACAAATGGGGTAACCACCAACTGACCATGCAGGCTCTCCGGACACCAGCGCCTTGAAGACACAGAAGGCGTGCCACTTCGCAGCAGAGCAGATGTGTTATTCTGTCTCTCCTGTGCTTCTAAACATGTTTGCCAAAAATTGTAAGACACAAAAGCAAAGCAAAAATCAAGTCAAGAGACAAAGCTGTCGATACAATTAGATCTCAAAGCAGCAAAGATGTCAACACTAGATTTTTATAGTAACTGTGATTAAATGTTAAACCATTTAAAGAAAAAAAGTAGGAAATATGGGTAAACAGAGAAGCCATATGAAGGTGTAAGTGGTAGAGCACTTGCCTAGAATCACTGTGGCTCTGGGCTCTATCCCCAGCATCTAAAAGGGGAAAAGAAAGTCATGAAAAACTAGACAAGTCATGATGTCAAAGATGGAGAATTATTTAACTGGGCTTACAAAAAGGTACAACAAGAATTAATAAAGCTGAAGATGAATGAATAGAAATCACTCAGACTAAAAACTGAATATGCAAAGGAAGAGTACAGAAGATCCAAGATTTGCGGAACAATCTTGAACATTGTAATGTATTTGTCATTACAGCCCAGAAGCAAACTGAAAGGGTGGGAACAGAAAATGTTTGAAAGTACTGTATAGTACATAATAATTCATGAAAAATTAGGAAGGACTTTAATTACAGAGATAGCACCTCCGAGAGTAATGCAGGATAACTACAAACAATGACACGCCTATGTATATCAGACCAAACGGATGAAAATCAAAGTTAAATAACAATTCCTGAAGGCAACCAGAGGGTCCTGAAGGCAACAAAACATTACATATAGAGAAAGGTAAGAATGCCAAAACCGACCTCTTTGACTCTAGGAAGCTGAGGCAAGATGATCCAACTTCAAGCCCAGTCTGCACAGCTTAACAATTCAGCAAATAAGAACTTGTCATAAAATTAAAAAGTGGTAGGAATACAGCTCAGTCCAAAGGGCAGGGCTCAATCCTTAGCACAGGATAAAAAACAAAATCCTATCTTCAGAACTGTGTAAACCAAAGGATAATGAAGCAACATCGTTTAAGTAACAGGAAAACAACTGTCAATCTAGACTTCAATATCCAGCTAAAATATTTCTGATGCAAAAGCAAACAGACTTTTTAAAGAAGCAAAACCAGAGAAGTCATTGCCAACAGACTTGCATTCAAAGAAATATTGAATACTTTTTTCTTGTTTTCTTGTTATTGTTCTGTCTTGTTTTTAATGCAGGTTCAAACTATGCTGCCCAGGCTTGCCACAAACCCCCGGGCTCAAGCCATCTTTCTATTCCAGGATCCAGAGGGTTTGGAACCATAGGTATATTTTGTTCCATTTGGCTTGAAAGTATTTCATGATGTAAAATTAACATAGATTCTAGGTAGAAATTTATATTTAAACAAAGACATAAAAGAGTCCCAGAACTATTCACAAAATATATGTAAATAAATAGTACATTTTTTTCTGATTTTTAATTTCTTACAGGAAACTTGTATTTAAGGCAAATCAATACTTAGAAATACCTAATTTGTAATATGTAAGTAAAATACAGATATAAAGAACATAACATAGATGAGAAAAATAACAATATCCTGTTACAAGATTCTGAAATCAAGCAACCAAAAAAATATTCTCTGAAGGTAGAATGAGAAGTTAATGACATGGATTGTAAATCCTAGAGTAACTACTAAAAATATAAAGCAAAGGGATACAACCAATACGCCAAGTGGAGATAAAACGGAATACTTAAGAAAAAAAAAAAAAAAATTCAGCCGCAAGAAAGCAGGAAAAAGGGTGAAACAGGACAAAAGAATGAAGAAAAATATCAGTTAAAGACAAGAAGCTGATCATATAAAAATTTTATCATATTA
>NW_004524589.1:24360644-24378509 GCF_000260255.1 Octodon degus | reverse complement strand
GAGAGAGAGAGAGAGAGAGAGAGAGAGAGAGAGAGAGAGAGAGAGAGAGAGAGAGAGAGATTGTTTTAACCTCCTTGGCCTACTTGAAAATAATATTCCCCATTCTACAGGGTGAGTACATTATTTTCAAATGTACATAAAACACCAAAATAGACCACATTCTGGGCCTAAAATAAATTTTAAGAAACTTTCAGAGAAAAAAAAAAAAAACTAAACAAAGTATGCTTTCTAAAAACCAAAGAATTCAACTGTAAATCAGGAACAAGAAGATATCAGAAAAATCCTCAAATATTGAAATATGAAAAATGATAATTCTAAGTATCCTGAGAAAGAACAAACCACAATGAAAATTAGAAAACATATTGTACTGAGTGAAAATTTAAAATGTCAGTGCTCTGAATAACATGTTTAGCATCATGTTCTCATACAAAACTCAAGTCCAGGGCCAGCCAGATGGCTCAGCGGACTAAAGTACTTGCTCAGACAGACGCAGGGACTGGAGTTCAAACCCCAGCTTACCGTGTTAGGTCCCGGCCCCACCTCCCCTTCAGAGGGCAATAGAATCTGGGCGTGGTCAAGCACGCCTATAATCCCGGCGCTTGGGAGGCTGAAAACAGAAGGATCACTATGAGTCTGATCTATGTAGTGAGACCCTATAGACTTTGTGCTAAATAAAAAAAATAAAAAAAAACAAACACTCAAGTAAATAGTCTAAGGTTCCTTCCAGAAAAAGTGTATTAAATCTATGAGAAACAGAAAGAAGCAATAAACTTCAAGAATCAACGTAGTATTACAAAACAGAAATATAGAGAAAAAATAATAAAACCAAAGGTAGTTATTTCAAAATACTAATAAAACATAAATCTCTAATGAGACTGGATTGAAATAGAAAAGTAGCAAGCCGCCACAGATAGAAATTTTAAAGGAGTAATATCCATCTCCAGCCTATAAACTTTAGAAGATAAAGAAAACATGCACCAAAAAGCTCTATAAATTAGATAAAAATAATAAATTCCTTAAAGAATACAAACAAGATTGACCTAGAAAAGAACAATCTGAATCCTTCCTACTAAAAGCAAGACTCCTCCAAACCCAGATGGATTTTCTGGCGAATTGTTCCACACTTAGGGGACAGGGGTTTGAAACCAGGGCCCTTACCCTGAGCGACACTTCAAGACTTTTTATTTAGTTAGTTTGAGAAAAAGTCTTGCTTAGGCACTAAGTTGCCTAACATGGGATCAAACTTGGAAACTTCCTGCTTGAGCCTCAAGTGTCAGAATTACGGTACCTACCTCCATGCGCAACTTCATTCATACTTTAAAGAAAGAAATATGTACCAGTTCTACACAAAGTATTCAGGAAACAGAATGAGAAATTCTCAAAATCAGCTTTATGAAGCTGGTAATACCCTGAAACCAAAATAAAGACATTAAAAGAAAATAAAACAAAACTACCAACACTTGACAAAATCCAGCTATAAATAAGATCAGGATTAAGTATAGTTTGTGTAAGCAATCCAAGTCTAGTGCCTTATTCAAAAATCAATTCATGCAATTCTATACAAGCACAGCCAAACAAAAAACCGTACTATCTCAAAAGACATGAAGTAGCCAAAAACTTATAAAATATTCAGAAATAAAAAGAGAAAATGATCATTATCCTTAAAAGGTTAAAAATAAGACGAGCAACTGGAAAGCCAGGTGGGACAAAATAAGACATTACGAATAACATTAAATTGTTAATTATCCCAAGATTACATTAATTCACTGCAATCTCAAATAGACTCCCAGCAGTGTTTTATGTACCTTTTCTCCATAGGAGGTGAAAAGATGGATAAACTATCCCTTATATATTAATATTACTTACACAGTTAAGAATATTTAACAAGGGGCTGGTGAGATGGCTCAGTGGTGTAAAGCACCTACTTAGAACAAGCTTAGCAAAGCACAAGGACTGCGGTTCAATCCCCCAGCACCACATGCCAGCCAGCCCCACCCCCTGGTGGGCTGAGCTGGCCATACACACACACAAGAAATAAATAAATAAATAAATAAATAAATTTTTTTTAAAAAAGAATACTTAACAAAATTATTTATTTTTAAAAACTCTGGTACTATAGGACAGAAGAGGATTTCAAATACAGCAAATGTCATATGTATATTCTCTTGAAAAATGAGATGGTACTTCAAAAATGATACAATACTATGGCTATATACATACCTAAAAAAAAAAAAAAAAAACTCCCCTTTTAAACCATATACAACAAATTCCAAGTGAAGACCAAAATGGAAAGAATATGAAACACAGGTGTAGATTATATAATCATTTTATCAAAAGAAGAAAATTTTAAATCAGTATACTGTATGGAAAAAGGGTTATATAAAAGTTTTGAAAGTCTACAACAGCCTGGCATGGTAGCATATGCCTTTAATCCCAGCACTAAGGAGGGCAAGGCAGGAGGAATGCTGGGAGTTTGCCTGGGCTACAAAGCAAGTTCAAGGCCAGCCCAAACTTCATAGTGAAACCCTGTCTCAGAAACACAAAAGACTAAAAAAATAAAAATCTATATGATACTGAATGGGGAAATAAAGCATTTCCTGTGAAACCAGCAATGAGACATGATGCCCATTCTTAGCACTCCTGGTCAGTACACTACTCAAAGAGCAATGAAGAGGAAGGGGGGGAGGGGGGGAGGGAAGAAGGGAGGGAGGGAGGAAGGGAGGTAAGAGAAAATGGGAAAGGAGTCAAATTATCTCTATTTGCAGGTTATATGATTCTTTACATGGCAGACCCAAAAAAACTCCATGAGAAGACTCTTACAGACAACAAATTCAGAAGAAAAGTGACAGGATACAAAATCAATACACAAAAATAGAAAATGTTCCTCTATAATGTAACAAACCCAAGAAAATAGTTCCATTCACAATAGCATCAAAAGAAATTAAGGTGTTAATTATTGAAACTGTCCTACCAATTTGGTTTGAAACTGTCTCATTGCTATTTGTTTCTCAATAAAATTATGGAAAAAAAAAAAAAAAGAAATTAAGTGCCTAGGAATCAAGCTAACCACTGAGGTGAAAAACTTCTACAATGAAAATTACAGAAAGAAAGAAACTGAAAAGGACATTAAAAATAGAAAGACACCCCTTATCCTTGGATTAGAATTAATGCTGTGAAAATGGCACTGTTACCAAGAGCAACCGATGGGTTCAACTCAATACCTATTAAAAATACCAACATTCTTCACAGAATCAGAAAAAAAAAAAACTCTATAATTCATATAAAATCAGAAAAGACCCAGCATAGCCAAGGACTTCTGAGCAAAAAGAGCAATGCTGCAGGATCCCAACACGTTTTCAAGTAATACTACAGAGCTACAGTAACAAAAACAACAGGGTGCTGACGCAAAAATAGACATGAACACACAGGAACCAAACAAGATGCAGAAGCAACCCCGTACACCTTCAGCCATCGGATTTTTAATAAAAACACATGCTGGATAGGCAGGTGCCGTGGTGCACGCCTGAGATCCCAGCACTCTGCAAGGCTAAGCAGGACTGATTTCAACCTAAGCCTGGACAATTTAACAAATCCGTGAGGCTCTTTTTTAAAAAAATTTTTTTGAAGGATTGGGAATGTGAGGATTCAATTCCAATCCTCAAAACCTCAAAATTTTATATATATATCCTATATAGAATATCATATATATAACATATACACACATGTGTGTACATATATATGATATACGTATCATATATACATGATGGAAGAAAGTCTCTTTAACTGGTGCTAGGAAAATGGGAATCAAAACTACTGAGAGTCCCTCGTACTCCAGTCAAAATCGCTGTCATGAAGAACAGAAACAAAAAGACATTGGTGAAGGTGGGAGCCGAAGGACACTGCCCACAGGGTTGGTGGTAATGGAAATCACCATGGAAGCAGGATGAAGAGCCCTCAGGAAACTGAAAATAGAAATACCACTTGATAGAGCTTCATCTCTTCTGGGTAAATTCCCAAAAGAACCAACGACAATGTACTATAGTGATACAAGCATACCTAGATTTATAGTAGCATGATTCACAGTAGCTAAATTCTGGCAACAGTCTAGAACCTTGTCAACACATAAATCAATTTTTAAAAACGTATATGTACATATGAGTATTATTCAGCCATAAAGAATAAAAATGGCACTTGCCAGAAAACAGAGCTAGTGCCCAGAATGCTAAGTTAAGCATCGCACATTTTTCTCTTACATGACAAACCAAATGAATGAGTGAGTGAATGAGAGATGACAAGAAACTACAAGGTCAAATTTGGGAGATGGAGAAAGGGTTCAGGAGGAGAGAGGTGGAAAGGGAGACATAAGCAAGGGGATTTAAAACAAGCTATTAAGCGAATGTACCAAATTCTCAAAACAAATATCACCATTCTGTTTTACTAATGTGAAGTATAAAAACAAAAAGAAAAATATTGCTAAAGGTAAAGTTCAAAAAGTTAAAAAGGAAAAGACAGTAAATCTTTTCTATCAAAGATATCCTATGAACAAGGGACTAAAAGATTAGTTTAAAACAATGATCTGCAATTGCCCCCCAAAAGAACCACCACCAAATGGGAAAAAGAAAAAAAGAATGGTGAGAGAAGATGAAAGTACAATTCTTGGGCCAGCCAAATAGCTCAGCAGATTAAAGCACCTACAAGCAGATGCAGGGGTCTGGAGTTCAATCCCAGGCCTGCCATGCCGGCCCCGCCCCCAGGGTGCACTGAGACAGCAATTGAAACTGGGCATGGTGGCGCACACCTGTAATCCCAGCTCTTGGGAGGCTGTAAACAGGCAGATCACTGAGAGTCTGATCTAGTAGTAAGACCCTGAACACCCTGCAAAACCCCCTCAAAAAAAAAAAGAAAATACAATCCTTGAAACAATCCACGTTGCCTACAGACATAAAAAAAGATGTCCAAAGTTGCCAACAACCAGGAATTCAAGCAAACACAGACACTCCAACAGGATGCAACTACTGGAGTGGAAAGGGGTCCGCTGCTGCTGATGGAGTTTCCGGGAAGGAGGACTTGAGTGCCCTGCTGGTAAGCATGTGAGCTGTCACCACCTTGGTAAGCAATAACATCCTACCAATAAGAGCTAAAATCACTTGTGCCTATTCCCGGGAATATAGTCCCTAGGTACACCAGGGTACAGATACTAAGGCATCCCAACACTGACTTCAGTGGCAAGAACTAGAAAAAAAGTTCTTCCCACCAATAAATTAATGAACAGACTATGATGTAATCACTTTTTAGAATACTATGCAACATTTTTAATGGATTACAGTCTTAGCAGCTGAGAAAAAAGGAACTCTCTTAAGCAATACTGACTGAAAATGAAAGAAAAAAAATTTTTTTTTTTTTTTTTTTTGGTGGTACTGGGGATTGAACTCAGGACTTTGCACTTGCCAGGCAAGCACTTACTCTACTGAGCTATCACTCATGCCCCGAAAGAAAAAAATTTTAATTAATCTCATTGTCATAAAAAGTGACCAAGAGTCAGGTGTGGTGACACATGCCTATAATCCCAGCACTCCGGAGGCTGAGGCAGAGTTTGAGGTCAGCCTGGACTACAAAGTAACTTCAAAGCCAGCCTGAGAAGAACACCCCCCCCCAAAAAAAAAAAAATATGACCAAGAAAACCTCATATGGACACAAAGAAAAAAAAATAAAAGGAGATATAATAGTTCTGATGATATGAGTTACAGACAAAAGGAATATTATAATTAACTAGAGGGAGAAAGGGAGCCAAGTAAGATACAAGAATTAAAAAAAAAAAAGAATGTTAAAGTCTCTATCAAAGTAATACACACTTTCTATGAGGAAGATATATGTGCAAATATTGTCCATGAAAATCATTTTCTGCAGAACAAACTTTATTTCCTTTGAAAAACTGAAGAATTACAGAAGTAAAAATTAATTCACTGTCTTTGGTTACTTTACTCTCATTGCTGGGACAAAATAATTGACACCTAAAACAAAGACAAGGTTTATTTAGCTCACAGCTGGTGGGGTTTAGGCCATAATCAGCTGGCTCCAAGGGCACAGGGGCAACACTTCAAGGTGGCAGAAGACAGCCAAAGCAAGGGGGGCCGAGGGAAGCAAGCCTCTTTCCTCTGTATATTTTAAGCTGCCATACCCAAGGGTGGGCGTATACAGCACTCACACCATCTCCAAGCCCTCCTCTTACACAGGGTGAGGCTGTTCACAAAGTAAGGACCCTGGCTCCCTGCTGAGTCTCTTCGGTAACCTTCTAAGCTTACAGAATGTATCAGCCACCACATTCACCTTTAAATATCACAAGTAACTCCATGAATGGCTAGAATATTAAATGAGATAATGCCTTTAAAGTATATCACACACCTTTAATAACAAATGTTTAAAATAATTTTTGAAAGAAAAGAAAAAAATTGCACAAAACTCAAATGGAAAAGATTTTTCTCATAAGTGCTTTAAAAAAAAAAAAACTAAAGCATAAATTGCAGAACATTTAAGGTATCTTTTTTCAGTACCAAGGATTGAACTCAGGACCCTGTGCTTGCCAGGCAGGCACTTATTCTACTGAGCTATCTCCCCAGCCTCCATCTAGGGTATTTTTAAAGGCGCTTAAAGAACTTCGTGGAGAAAATCAACTGAGCCAGAGTCAGGGCACTACCGGCCCCCCACCTACCTGGCTTGGCCCCACAACTCCCTCCTGCCCTGCCTACCCCCCACTTCCCAGGCCTCCCCATTCCAGGCCCCTTGCAGCAGCTCCAGCACTCTGAAGTGCTGAGCCGTTTCAGAGGTCTGTGTCTCCAACTACACACTCTCCTTCAGAGCTGATGGGGCTTGGCTCTCGGGCTGACATCCAGGGAGGTGTAATGCCTCTTTAAAGAGCGTTTTGGAAGATGGTAAGAATGTATCCAGTATAACTGAGTACCTCATAAGAAACAGACAGCAGAGGGGGACACCATCTTTGTACAATGTGGCCTTCCAAATCATTGAAGTGTGGAGATTACATAAAGGAAGACAAGAGGAAAACTCACCGGTAGGTATTCGCGATCAGAGGTCTAGCCCTGACTTTGCCACTTGCTAGCTATTTTATTTCTTCTTATCTTTAGTATTTTCATCACCAAAATGGGCAACACCTGTACCACCCCTTTATGGGCCTATCATGGTAGAACCATTCTGTAAACCACTAAGCAGCACTGTACCCCACAGTTCTCAAGTATTTTAAACTATGACAATTTCTAAACTATTCATAAATACATCACAAGCTAAGCCCTTCAGCCAAGAGTCTCAGTGTGGTGTGATAGGCCATCATCTCACCCCACCATAGCACGAAGGGCTTAATATAATAAACCCACTAATGCTTTTTATAGACTCATTAAGTGTTCAATCTACTCATTATATAATCTTTCTAAGTGAACTATTTTGTGTTTGCTAAAGTTTCCTGTACTTACACCTAAAGCCTTAGAGCTAAATCATGTTCCAAAGGATGTCACTCTTGAAATATGCACCCACTTAAACTTTCTTTCTAAATGTCCCTTCTAGTAACACATCCAATAAACTGCAATGCATTTTGACCTTCTCTAAAAGTCATCAGTTACCAAGTTTCTCCTCTCACTGTTCCCATCTATAAAGCTTATGCCTGCATTTAAAAGTTCTGGATCAAAGCTAAAATTCCTATCACGTAACAACAAAACATTATGCATTGGAATGTAATTTGCCACGTACCTGTAACTCCCCCTTCTTGATTTTCAGCTCGCTAATAACAATGCCTTCCTAATTTTGTATATGGTCCCACGTACACAGGAGTTAAAAAGCATAGGTCAAATGAGTTAGTACGGCACTTTTTCATAAAAATGTTTTTATTACTTTTATTATGGCTCTAACTTTAATAGCTTCATCTAGCGGCACTATGGACATTAGCAAGAATTTATTGCCCACTATTATCACCATCAGGTAACATCCTTTAGCAGTTTCCTTCGAAAACAGTATTTTGAATTAGGTCTCATAATTTTCTATCAGCAAACATGTAAGTGGCTCATGTATAAATATTGCAGTTCATGTTGTCTAATACAGTCAACCAATATAATCCATAACTAAGCAACAAACTATAAATAAT
Source organism: Octodon degus (assembly GCF_000260255.1). NCBI lineage: Eukaryota > Metazoa > Chordata > Mammalia > Rodentia > Octodontidae > Octodon > Octodon degus. The sequence continues at coordinate 24,370,363 of NW_004524589.1, read as the reverse complement.
ACTTATCTGTGTAATAGTTCCATTGTTGCTGTATTCTATAAGACTAATTCTAAATACTATATTTAATTATAGTGAGAGGATTAATCATGGGAAAGTTCAAGGATCTTTCTAATGTTCATATCTCTAAATCACTTTTTTTGTTTGTGGGTTTTTCTGGGTTATTTGCTTGTTCTTTGTGTGTGTGTGTGTTGTTTTTTGTTTGTCTATTTGTTTTTTGCTTGTTTTTTCAGACAGGGTTTCACCATGCAGTTCAGGCTGGCCTGGAGCTCACTTTGTAGCCCAGGCTGGTCTCAAACTTGTAACGATCCTCCTGCCTCAGCCTCCTAAGTGCTGGGATTACAGATGTATGCCACCATGTCCAGCTTCTACTTTACTTTCAACGGGCCATTGATCATGATTGCGTTACTTTGTTCAAAATCTGCTTCCACAACTATAAAATAGAAATCACAATAGATATAAACAAAAATCACAATATAGTATATAGTATGTAATACAAATCATAGCGGAACAGGTAGTATAAATGTACCATACATGTTACATAATTTTGTGTATACATGCTACATATCATAAATGACACATGATACAAGTGTTGATATTTGTTAAACAGGAGAGATAGCTCAGAGGCATAAGTGCCTGCCCAGCAAGCACAAGGTACTGAGTACGATCCCCAGAACAAAAAAAAATATTTGTTGAAAAGGAACCTTATATTTTTATACATAATGGAATATAAAGCACTACTGAAAACTTGTACAAAACTCAAATATGTCGAACTCCATCAAGTACACTTTTAAAAAGATCCATTCTCACGGACAACACAGAAGCCCCAAAACCCACAATTATTGTATTCTATTAAATACAATCGTTTAAGTATCTCTGGAGTATTTTGTACATTTTATAACTTTATTATTTTCTCACAACTCATCGGCTTAACTTCATTAAACACTTTCAATAAAGATTTACCACTTTCAGCACACTGCATGATTACTGTCTCAATCGTGTATCAAGATAATATACCTTGTTCCACATAACTAGAAGCAGCACTTTCATTTTCCATTTTCTATTCCTTTTAGTAAAATAGAAAAGAAAAAGCAGTAAAACTTTTTTTTTTTTTTTTTGAGACAGAGTCTCACTATGCAGTTCAGGCTGGGCCTGAACTACTATGGAGCCCCGAACATACATGAACTCACATTAACCCTCCGGCTTAAGCCTCCAGAGTGCTGGAATTACAGGTGTGCACCCCGATGCCTGGCCTCTTTCAAATAATTTCTGAAATCACTGCCAAAGTAGCAAAGCTACAGGGTGGAAAGCATTTGACCGTTTGGCAAGAAAGCTTCAACACACCAACAGTTCAAAGGATGCATTTTTCAAATGATAATAAATCAATATCCAGTGTATAGAAGAAATTCCAGGGGTCACCACAGAAACTCATCTGTCTGCCAATGATGTGCAAATCAACCATACAAAAGCCCAGCTATACTAGTTCCTACTCACTAAACAGTGTATGTTAAAGAAGCTAACCCATGAAAGGTCCAGCACCTAACTTCAATATTACGTAGCTCACCAGACTGAGCAGCTATTTTATTACTATTATGCTAATGGCGGTGCTGGTGGCACTGGTGCTGGTGGCACTGGTGCTGGTGCTGGTGCTGGTGCTGGAGCTGCTCCCAGGACAGCTCTGCTGGGGAATGAACCCAGGGCCTCACGTCCGCTGGGTAGACAAGCACTGCACCACTGGGCCACACAGCCAGCCCACTGCTACTCGTCTGGAGTGATTCCTAGTAACTCTTTCAGTACACAACAGCAGAGCACTACTTATTGAGCAATAAATATAAAGTTCTAAATTAAATGCTTCAGGAACCTTTTAATCCTCAAGAAACATTCTGGAATGTTGACATAATTTTCATTCTTATTTCCGTTTTTATTTACTAAGAAGTAAACTGACAGGGAAGAAACCTACCCATTATTCAGCTAATAACCAAATAACCTGACGTTTAAAAGCCTGCCTATTTGACAAATTATGGTTCTTTTCTGTTTTCCTTTTTTTTTTTTTTTTTTTTTTTTTTTTTTTTTTTTTTTTTTTTTTTTTTTTTGTACCAGGTATTAAACTCAGGACTTTGTGCTTGCCAGACAGGCGCTCATGTCACTGAGCCATCTCCCCAGCCCTACAACTTCTTTTTACAAGCAAAGGGGGGAGAAAAATCAGAAAAACACAGTGGATTGACGAATAATTGAAAATATATAACAAGAGACAAATGACCTAAGTAGGAAAAGACCAGGAGAGTGACATTAGCTACTGACAGGACAGTGTTAAGGACTGCCCAGTAACTGTTTCCTAGTATGTTCTTCCACCAAGTATGTTAGCACTCACTTTGTATCTGTTACTGGGGTCGACACTGTTTTAGAGGCCAGCAAAATAACTCCGAAGAAGGTTCATTCCTATCTTGGAAGCAGCAAGGTAAATCAACAAGGAATTAATTAGTACACTGCAGAGCTAGATGACATCCACTGAACTCAGAAAGCAGGGGATGCTCAATCAAGAGTCCCACAGAAAATGATGCTGATTTTGACAGTGGTAGAGTCAGGAAAGACGGACTGCACATAGAAAGTCTAAGTGAATATACATAATGGCCCCTTACATCGCTGGGGTTACATTCCAGACCCCCGCGATAAGTGAAAATCAGCAAAGTAATGACATTATATTTTACTATTTATATACATTTTAACACTTTTTAAACCCTTCCCACACTCTTATAAACCTTTCCCACACTTCTAGAAGCGTTTTTTAATGTTCACAACCATTTTCTGAACTGGTAAACCTACGTTATCTTAGCAACACATGTATGTTGTGCAGTACTGCAAAATCCTACAATGTGACAAAAAATCCATGATAATAATTTAAAATAGTATTTTTTGAAAACCAACAAAACAGTGATTCTGCAAAAGCTGAACCAGGAAGTAGCGAGGGACTACTGAGTTTCAGTCTGTCCCTGTGCCCTTGCAAGAATAGTGTTCAGGCAGTGCAAAGAATGCTTTTGTTTCTTTTTATTTTAAAGAGAAAAAAAAACAAAAATAATAATACAGAATTTCAAAACAAGATACTAGGAAATTAACACTGGTTATTATATTGTGTATTGTACTCTTCAAAGTAGTTGCTCAGATTACAAGATATACATGTGCCAAACTGATCTAACAGGGGCCAGGGAGATGGCTCAGTAGAATAAATGATTCCCTGGCAAGTGCAAGGGTCTGAGTTCAATCCCCAGTTCTGCCAAAATAAAAAATAAAAAACAATTTAAAGTCAATAAATTGATCTAACAATACACACAAACCCTTCCTTTCAATGAACTGATACAAATTAGTAGTATAATGACCTTAGCTGTCTCGTATGTGTATACATTTTTGCATATTTCCCTTCCTCTTTTCTTCTTTCCCCTATACCAGTTGTTTTCCTTCTGGGTTGTTTCTTTCCCTTTCCCTTTTATCTACAGTCCACTGTGGATCACTTACTCTTTCACTGTCTTACACTAGGGAGACAATACGAAGTTTACACGTGAATCCGATTTCTTTCACCTATGAATGTGGTCTCTCAGTTTTGCTTCTTTTTTACTGGAGAAAATTCACTCTGGAAGAAATCATATAAATTAATATTCTTAATTTTCTCAATCTGTAAGTGTATTGAAATGTATGTGATAAAAAAACATGTGATCATAAATGTGTTCAATAAATTTTCAAACAAGCATACAAGAGTCCCGTCATCGACCTTTCTCTATAGTGCATGTTATGCCGTACATCCATCATAGCTTAATCAAAGGATCTTGAATTAACTTGGGATCTGCAGCTCAATTCATTGTCCTAAAATACATCACAAATTGATTATTTTAAAGGGTACGTTTAATGACCAATGCATAAAAGCTTCAGTAGTCTCCTTGAAGTCTTTGAAAGGTTTGTCAATCTTTTAAAAACATTGTGCAGCACAGGTATTCATAGGCTGAGGCAAGAGGAGCAGACGCTTGAGGCCCACCTAGACAACTTAGGCACTATATCTAAGTAAGAAATATTTTAAATAATGGACTGGAATGTATCTCCTTGCAAGAGTCTTGACTTCAGTCTCTAATACCAAAAAGGAAAAGGGGATTGGTTGGGTCTGGACAGTTGCAGGCACCTGAGTTCTAGCCTCAGGTGAAAGACAGGTGGGGGAGGGGACAGCCATATTAGCCTTTACTTTCAATTTTCTCTAAACAATCATATTAACTGCATTTTTATGTACTTTTTTTTTTTTTGGAAAGGCTGAGAAACTTCATCTATATGATGCACATGTTAATCATCCATGACTTTCACATCAGCTGCATAGAAACCTTTAAAGAGTGACTTTCTCAAGGTCACAGTGCAAACCTCTGGTGGAGACAGGAATGGAATTCACAACTTTGGACTGCCAGCAGATTTCTACCCACACGGAAATTCCTTCTTCGTAAATGTAATTTATACGCTCACTTGGAGACGCTAGAAAGTCCATCCCTTTTGGTCGGGTGGAAGAGACAAGACTAGGGGGTGAGGGAAAGTCAGGGCACTTTGCCTTTGGAATCAGACGCTACACAAGTACTCACAGCACAAAGTGGCTTTTACCCCTAGGACTTCATCTGACCCTCACCACAGTTAGGAAATTTGACCAAGGTCATCCAGAGTTCATAAGCAAGAGAGGCCGCCTTGGACACTCTGCCACTGGGCTGAGCTCTGATTCTAGAAGCTGATTATGAAATTAAGGAAGGTTTTCTTTAGTTCTCTCTCTCTCACACAATAATCTGTCTTGGTTGCTTTTGGTGGGGGTTTTGTTTTGTTTTTCGAAGTAGCACAGGTTTTACATTTGGTTATAAAACAGCTTGTTAATCTCAAAGTGAGAAAAGTACTATATTACTAAACACAGAATTTGGAAAACTACTAACCTGGTGTGCTTCTCCTTTTTATACTGTAATTGTTGATCAGGAAGCGTATGATATATGGGTATATATCCAACGTGGAAAACACATGCACAAATATAAATTCTCTCTCTCTCTCTATATATATATATATATAATTATGTATGCACAGAGCATATATATACACATAAAAATTACTGAGAAAATCTATCTAAACTGAAAAACATGACGAATATTGCCCCTTGGGATACAATTCCTGGCCATCAAAGCCTGCAGGTAGTAACCATGGTACTTCCACAGCCTTTCAAGAGCTGAAGGTGGGAAAACTATTTCAAAGCTTTCTGATTGTTTTCTCTCCCACCTTTCACAGAGCAAGACAATCACAAGGGTTCTCTGCTACTCTCTCATACCTAAACAATACCATGGACCAGGCCAAGTACTACATTAAAAAATACACAAAAATACAGACCATAAGATCAGCAACAAAAGACCTTTAACAAAATGGCTTTAAGTTAGAACTAGACAGTACCATAGCAGACTGCTTCAGGGGACTATCCTGTCATCTAGTGCCAAACCAAAGCAAATTTTTATGGAGCAATATGATTACTCAAGTAGCCACTTTATGACAATAAACACCCAATACCGAAAAATCCTTTTGTAACATAATTACTGAGACTATATACAGAAAGTCCCCATTTAATCCACAGCATGTGTTCCCAACCAAAGGAACTCAGTAGCTGACATCAGCTGGGGTGTGGCCCGGGTAGGCCTGAAAATGAATTCTGCCCAGTGGCAGGCAGGCAGCTCTCTGAGAGGGCTTGGGAGCTAGGAACCAAGCAGGACTGACCGAGCCCAAGGCAGCTGACCTTCTGGGCATAGGGCAAGGCTCATGTGTTTACTCTCATCTTGCTTCTGGGAGGCGTGACTGTGCTGCAGGAGTGAAGGCTGTGGTTATAGGAGGGTGTTACCAGTGACTTAATTTTAATATATTTACTCTTGCCTTTTGTACACATTTAAAGCTGAAAGCTGTGCAAACTTGTAGATTGAGTTTTTTTGGATTTTTTTTTTTGTGGAACCAGGGATTGAACTCAGGCCCTTATGTTTGCCAGGGAAGCGCTTATTCTACTGAGCCATTTCTACCGGCCCCCGAGTTTTTTTTTTTTAAATCTGAGTTTAAAAAGGAAAATTCACAAATAGCAAAAATATAGTCATTTCTAGTTTATTATCATATGGTATTTTCAAAATGCACACAGATAAGCAAGTAGAACCCATTCTGAATTTATAAAAATGAAAGTTATTTCCTGAACAAAAAATACAATAACATCAATTTTGATTAAAACTCCTTTGAGATTTCAAGCTCTGGTTTATTCATTAGTCAACATACAAGCAAAAGTGGGTAAATATATTTATCCAAAAAAAAGGAAAAGTTTTTGAGTTTTAAGTGAGTTTGTGCCATTACAGTTTTGTTCAACTATTTTGTAACCCACAAACTCGTTAGACTATAAACTTGACATATAACATTGCTTTGCTCAAAATACAAGGAAAATAGCTACTCAACATCACAACTTACTGTAATTATTCTAATGCCACTTAATTTGCATAAATAGGAAATTTCATGTTTTTCATTTTGTATAAGGGAGAAAATCCCCAGAACCTGTATCTGTTCCACTGTTTCTTAACATCATCTCACTGGGTAAGGTTACTCAATACTCTAGATTAACCAACATTTCCAATTCAAAATGCCCTCAGTACAAGCCTGAAGTCCTAAACACTTAATGCATCTTCGCTGAGATGAAACATGCCCATGCTTTAGATCAAATTATTTCATAAAGTTGATAGCACCCTGCTCCACAATATAACGCCTGCAATTCACTCCAAAGCTGTGAAAATGCATGCTGTTCTCCTTCGTAGCCGGCCAGAAGAGATCCTGAGCAACATACATATTACACGACCAGAACACCCCGGATACTCAGGTCTGATGTACACTGTGAACGGAACACCACGTATCTGGATTCCTTCTCCTCTAGGCTCGGAGACTGAAAACAGAGGGAGTTTGCTTTGCCTTCCCTTTCAGTACCAGCAGACTGCAGTAGTAGTAAACAACCACCAGCCAAGAGTTGCTAAGGTCAAGGTCTCAAAAGCTACAGCAGGACCACTTCCTCCTAAATGACATTCATTTCTTGAAAAGGAACTGGGAGACAGGGGACTGCTAAGGGCTCATTAGCACAATAATTTTCACTCCATAAATTAATAAAACCCATTCCCCCCAATAAAGTTCAACTGACTGAGGTTTCTCTCAAATATGCCCTACTAAGTAGCAGAAAGAACAGTAACTGAAGGATTTCAAAAATAAATTCTTCCAGATTATTTTGTTTAATCTGACATGGCTATGTTACAGTTCTAGTGCATACATGATGAAATGTTTATGAGACAACATCCCAGGTTTACCACTCCAAGGGTATTTCATCAGTTATGAGTTGGTAGAATAATGTCTTTCCTAACTATATTGAAATTTCTGCCAATTCTTGTATGCCCAAACTGCTCTCTCCTCAACTCAAGGGAGTGTAATATAGTAATCCAGTATCAAGACTGACCAGGCTGCAGCAATAAAGATGTATCTTAGGCAACTGAAATGTCTGCCCTTCAACATTTTATTTCTACAAAGATAAACTATAGTTTGTTTTGTTTTTTGAGCCTAACAGTTTGAATACCCTTTTTATTGTTATCAATTTCTGAGCTTTTAAGAAAATGGAAACAACATGCTAGTGAGATCTGCCCATGGCACAATCAGGTTTTTTGTCCTTTGGGAGGAGGGGGTTCCGCTGTTGTAATTAAATGCCAATTTTAAAAGCATTTCTTAGAAGAGAGCGCGCTCTCACTCTTCAAAGTGGCCACTCCTATTCCCATCCACAAGCTGCTGCTTGCTAAAAACCACTGAACTGATTTCAGTGCATTTGCTTAGCTAAACTCTATCCTCCACTAAGAAAAGGGTATGGAGCCACCTAGGTGGATTCGCAGAATGACGCGTGCGTGACTGGCAGATGTCCACTAAAGCAAGGAGATGCACATGCCCTAAATGTAAATAGCGCTGCTTGGCCTTATGGGGAAACAGGTTATTAAAGCTGAATTAAAATACCTGTGTGCTTGGCGGAGAATTCTATTAGCCAGTGGAATTACTTAAAACAATCCATACAGAAGGTACTTGGGCCATCTGTACAGTTAAATTAGAGACCTGACAATACTACCCACACAAACTGTTTATCCAGATTACACATTCCGCTGTACTAATACTCTAGCTCAACAGTCAGCTTCTATCAGCTGAATTAAGGTTATTACTATTAAAGTATGCAAAACTCGAAGAGCAGGGCGAGGGGGGTGGGGAAGTAACAGGGCTCATAACAAAGGAATTGGTACTTTTTCCAGGCATTTGCCTCTAACGCACTGAGAAACAAAACTGTTGAGTGCACCCCACCCTTTTCCCCGAAGATAAAAGTTTTCAAAGTTCCAGTAGGCAGTTCTCCACCCAACAAAAGCAGGACTGATTCTCCCTGCAGGGGAGCATCTGACAAGAACACCAACTAGAGTCGCGGAGGTCAAGTCCGAGCCCTCGGAGCGAGCTTCGGAGGCACGAAGTGGCTCTCGGGCTGCCTCCGCGGGCTTCCCGGCCCGAGTGGACGTGCAAAGTTGCCCCCTGTCAACTCCGGCCAGGTCCCTCGTAATTGAAAATAACAGCCACCGGCCGGCCCCTGGCTACCTCCGCGGACCGAGCACCGTAGCAACTGACAGTTACACATCATTACAGACGAGAGACAATAATGAATGTAGCACCAGGACCACTATTCATGCCAGCAGTGTCATCTCCGCCTTAACCCCTTCCCCTCCGCTCGGCAGCGCGCGCACAGCCCAAACGGCCCGGTGCGACAGCTATCCATCCCACAACCCCATTCCTGGGGCCAACTACTTCCACGACCCCATCCCCACCCCCACCCAGCCCTGGGGCTTTAGTTCTCATCCTGGGCAACTGTCAGGCAAACACTGCAACCAACAACCCCATCCGGGGTGGAAAAACATTTGCTTAATTCACGTTGTTAAGTTCTTTAAAAAAAAAAAAAAAAATAGGGGAGTGGGGAAGTAACCTCCCTCTTTCTTCTCCACGAATCCGACCGACGCTCTTCGCTTTGCAGTAGCATCGCCCTTCCCAGGCCCCCTCCCGCTCCCAACACTTTCCCCCTTTAAGACCACAGACCAACCAAATGATTTAACTTGAGCAGATGACAGAAGGAAAATAAAACATGGTAAGAGAATACGGCCTAGTTTGGGATGGCAAAAAAAGGAGGGGGTTGTTTATTTTGATAAGAAACGGAATCGGCACAGACCTGAACAGAAGCTGCAGAGCAGGAGAAATTGTTTTCTTTCCCTTACACAGAGTCAGTCTCTCTCTCTCCCTCTCTCGCCCTTTCTCTCTCACACACACACACGCGCGCGCACACACTCACACGCACACGCACAAGCAGAGCCTCTCAGCTGCTCTCTGCAGTTCTCAGGAAATGAATGGGGGGCAACCCAGGGAACTGTTGTACTTGCAAATGACTTACCCGAATCACATGACGCGCTAAATGTAGGGTGGGCCGGTGGGTGGAGGCTGCCGAGACGCGAGCCCGGGTCTAGCGTGGGGAGCCTCGCCAGGCCCGCATCGAATTACCCCGGGGCCCAGCCGAGGGGGTTGCAAGCCGCCGCCGCTTCGCCCTGGCAGCCCGCAGCTCAGGAAACCGGAGAGGCGCGGGGGGCGGGGTGGGGCGGGGCGGG
>NW_004524589.1:24342303-24360181 GCF_000260255.1 Octodon degus | reverse complement strand
CCGCGGCGCCCCCGGTAACCCGCGCATGGCCTCGGAGCGCCGCCGCAGCCGGCCGAGGGCCCTGGGGGTGCGCGGCGGGAGGAGCTCGGTGGGCCGCTCGCCGGGTGCAGACTCGCGCGGAGCCGCGAGCAGGTCCCCTCTTTTGTGTCAAAGCGCACGAGGCGGCGTTAGGAAAGAATTCGGAGACAAATAAGGCGCCGGGCCGCCGGGCCGCCGGGCCCCCGCCCTCCCCGCCGCCGTCCGGGTGGGGGCGCTCGGGAAGGGGGCGCGCGCCACCCGGGTCGCCCGCGGGCGAACTTGGAAAGGTGTGGGCGGAGCCGGCGCGGGCGGGCGTCCGGGTGCGGGGCGCGGGCTGGGGCTGCAGCGGGCGACAATGGGGCTCCCGCCGGGGCGTCCGCAGCGCGGGGTGTGGGGGCGCCCCGAGAGCCGGCCAAGGAAGCAGGGAAATCATTGTTTGGGCTCCGGAGAGACGCACGTTGCGAGCGAGGCGGGGACGTCCTCTCGACCCGTGCTTCACCTTGGCGGGATGAATGAGGCGAGGCGGAGATCCGCGCCTCGCTCTGCAGCCAGGGGAGAGGGGACGCCTGCCCGCGCTTGACGCTTAGAAAAGCCGGCCAAGTCGCTGAAGGAGGGCAGGAAGGGGACCTGCGGACCCCTGCCTGGGGCCCGGGGCGGGAGTCTGCACCCCGCGGGGCAGTGCGCGGCCAGGCGCCCTCGGGGACCGGATCCGCCGGATTTAGACAAGGAGCTGGAGGAGGCTGCCGGCTGGGGCAGCAGGGTGCAGAAGCTGGGCTGGACCGGTGACTGCGAGGCCCGTTCCATGCAATCCTAGGTGCGCAGGCCGGGACGGCAGGCTGAGCGAGACACCCCCTCCGCGCGCCCCAGAGCCCGCCAGCGTGGGAAGCCGCCCCGGCGGTGGAGAGGCCGGGAAGGGGAAGTTTGTTAGGAAAGGTTTGCAGTTCTGTGGCAAGATGTGGGAAGAGAAACGAGGGAGAGGCCGAGGAACAGGAAATGAGAGCGAAGGAGCTCGTTTAAGCTAGGAAAAGCCGGGTTCTACTTCTCAGTGGCACTGTGGCATTTTTCAAACACTTCTCGAGGCTGGGTGTGTGTCGCAAAGAAAACAAAGGCGGGGTACTTCCCGAAGCGCACTGGGCCCCCTGCCCGTCTGATCTGCGAGGGGAAAGGGAAATGTGGTCCAGCCTGGTGGAGGAGTCCAGGCAGGATGCATCAGCAGGCCTGCCCTTTGCTAGAATAAAACAGGTTTGAGGGGCGCAGTCCTGGCCTTAGGGTTTCGAAGAACAAATGAGACAAGTCTGAAATTTGTGGAGCACTCTTGGAACAAAAGAACCGTGAACCAGAATGCAGTGGGGCTGGAAGGGACTTGAGAATCCAGAAGGTGGATGGGATCGGTCGCAGAGGAGGGGTCTGTCTGCTTGTAGGCAGAGGGGCTTTCCACTCCACCGCAGCCAGATAGAAACAGCGTGAGACGGCAAGTTTGGAAACGGTAGAAATAGCGCCAAATGCAGTGCTGAAGCAGAAAACTTGCCTCCACGGGAATCACTGAAGTTTACCCCTGGGTGGGGCAAAGAAGAACGAAAGAGTTTAACTGTGAGGCTGGAAGGACGCTCTAAGAAATTATGTCATTGTGGCAGTTTTTGTCCCAACAGCTGTTTTGCAGAGAGCTGGGAGTTGGGTGGCGACGAGATCATAGATACATTCTCTAACAAGTGCTTCTGCTCGTGGAAGAGCAAACTGCACACTCCCTGTCTATGGCAGCGGCCATGGGTGTGTCAATAGAACGGTGAGAGATAGGAAATCAAGTACCAGAATTCGTTCCATGGGGATAAGGAAATTAAGGGCAGGTCAAGGATAATATCTACAGTCCAAATAGGGGGTGTAGTACAGGAACTACATCAAGTATTACACAGAAGTGTTAGCAGCTTTTTGAAAACTAGGTGATGTTTTTAAAAATTAGAATCGTTAAAATAAGACAGTATCCCCTCCCCATTTCAAAAGAAGAGAAAAATAATGCTTAGAAGGGAGAATCATAGTGTGAAAGTCAGTGGATGTGGAAGAGCCAAAACAAAGAATTGTAAAGGCTGGAAAGTATTGAGATGCAGATCACTAGAGTGTGCGTGCTGGGCCAACTTTTCCAGTGCACCTCCTACGAACTGCCCTGCACAAAATTTAGGGAGTGGATACAAGGGAGGGACGAAAACAGGCCTGGCAAAGATGTGTGCGTTTTTTATGTTTAGACCCTCTTGTTTCCTACCCATGTGTTTGTAGGGTTGTGAAAAATCAGAAAAAGGAGGGCAACATTGTTCAACCTAAAGTGTGTAGTTCTGACAAAGAGCCTTAAAGAATGCGCAGTGAGAAATCAGAGAATCTTGAATGTCAAGGTTCAAAGACTCTGTCCCATAGAATCCTCTGTGATACTTCCACTTCTGTTCTTAACCAAAATGGGTCCAGAGTATTGACCCACTTACCTAACTTTGTACATATTTCATTTACTTAGTTTATTGTCAAAATAACTGTAAAAAGAAAATAAGAAAGATGGTAAGAGATTGACATTCTGAGTTTCTTATTCAAGATACGTGTATTGGATCATTTTTTTACCTACCATATTATCTAGAAAAGAAAAACACTGCAAAGCAGATAATATGGCTACCTCATGGTGATGACATATGACAATATAGTAAAATTTACAGTAGGGATTTTAAACTGTAAATGTAAAAGCAAGTGTGAACTGGCCACAAACTTTTTTTTTTTTTTTTTACAATTTAGGCTGTGAAAGGGGCTGGGAAGATAGCGCAGTAGAATAAGCGCTTGCCTGGTAAGCGCAAAAACCTGAGTTCAATCCCTGGTTCCGCAAAAAAAAAAAAAATTAGGCTGTGAAGATACTATTTGAAAAATGAGTGTGGTAGAAAATCTTTTAGAGTACTGAGTCATTACCTACACCACTCCCTGATATATCTTAATGTAAATAGTCTCTTGAATGATTGTGCACATTAACAGTTTCTAAGCGTTTGGATTAGGATGAAGAATGCATGCATGATTTAACACTAACATAATTTGGGAGAGGGAAAATAAGCCCATTTTCAGAGGTAAAAACTTTATTGAAAAATGAAAATTAAGTAGAAATGAAAATAAGAGTGATTCCCAGAGTTACACGTAAATGTGAAAATACAGTCCTGATTTTTCCTAGGGCTAAATGTGCATATGTGCTGTGAGCCTTTCAGTGCTTATATTTTTTTACATGTCATATTTTGGCAATAATGTGCAGAAAAGGAGAATTTTCCTACTCAAATATGGAAAAGGCATTTAAAAGCCTTACTACAAATTCAAACAGCTGGTGATATTATGTGATTACATGGTAAACAACATGTTTTGATTTGGGTGAGGAGCTGTCTGAAAATTTGGAGAAAATGCCATTTTATAAGTTTGTTGCAATCAATACAGATTTTGATTCTTTTGCGCAGCAGATCCTCCTGCTTTCAGAAGGGGCCTTCTCCTTCCAAGCTCCTCCAGGCACTTTTGTTCAGACCTTTTCCAAGAGCTGCCTCTGCACCAAGGCATCACCACCCCAGCCTCCAGCTGTGCACCTCTAGTCCCTCCTTCCCTCAGAGGAAGAAGGGAATGAGTCAGCCACTGAGCCCAGACTCATTCACCTGCTTCCCTCCCTCCCATCCACTCCCAAAGTTCTATCTACCTTGCCCAAGCAAAGCCTTAATTATGGCAACCTATATTTACAAACCCAAACTGGCACGAATTAGTTTCAGTATACTATAATGATACAAAATGGCCCTATTTTGATGATCATGTCTCATAATTCCCCTTCCAGCCCAGCTGGACAGCTTGGCACGCTGCTTCCTACCTAGATGCCTTTGTGCTACTAAAGGATTTCCCTCTGTCTCTTCCCATCAGCTCCTCTGGAAATGATTCATGACACTCCGCATATACATGAACATAGTCCATCTCCCCACCAAAAAATAGTCTCGCTTGCCTTGGACATTTTTTTGGTAGTATAAGAAGAGCACCACAGCCACTGTTACTCTGGTTTTTTAAGATTTATTCTGCTTCTCCCTTTTTCCTGCCTACTTTATTTTTCTTTTATTGAAGGATTGACATTTATAGGTTGCCTACTTGGGCTAACATCACCCCAAATGTTGCTTCCCTTACTTAAGCATAGGTGCTAATTCCTTTCAGCTCCTGTTACCTACCATTGGTTCACCTCATTACCTGTGATCTTTTGAGAATAAGAATCACATCTTAGCCAACTATTTTGCTTTCCTTTTACTCCTCAACTGTTTTGGACATACTGGGTAATTACTGAATGCTTGTGGAATCAGTGAAACAAAGGTATATAAAATTGAAACAACAGAATGTAGCAGAAAATTTGAGTTTCCGTTTCGTTGCATATATTTAAAAAAACTGAAATGTGTTGATAAAGACCTTTGAACATTAATTTTGGCAACATCCATCAAGTAGCTCTAAGGTTTTACATAAAATGCATCATATTTGGAGCACTTTAATTTCACTGTCGCTTTCATATTTGGTCATTAAAAATTATTCAGCACTGTTTATGTTTGGTACTAGAAATTGAACTCAGGACATCACATTTGCCATTCAGGTACTGTGCCAATGAGCTATATCCCCGACCTACACTATTGTTATTAGACTTATATAACACTATACTGAACCAAATAAAAATTGGATTTTTTGATTGCAGAGGGAAAGTTCTCAGCAATTTTTTTTTCAAAATTACACCTTGTAAATTGTTAGGTTATAAACATTGCATCTGCAATATAATAATCTATTTCCAAATATGATCAATTGAGGCATATGAGAATTGAAGTACAGGTATCCTTGCTTTCATTTTGCAAATGAAAACAGTACCCCCATGGAAATAATTCAGTTAAAATATAGTTGATAAAATACCACTTTAATTTCATGCTATATACAAGGCATTGTAAGTATATGGAGATGAGCCGAGATAAAATTCAAGAACTGGTATGATATGAAGTACAATTAAAATACTCCAGATGAAATTATACCTGCTTGGAAACATTAAAAAACACTATAGGAAAAGTTGTACTTACATGAATATTCAAAACACACAAAATAAATAAAATAAATTTTATTTTCAAAACATGCAAAAATAAATTATATATATATATAATTTTATTTATTGTTTTGTATTTCCTACAAGGTCTGACTACACAGATCAGACTCGTAGTGATCCTCCTATTTTCAGCCTCCCCAGCACTGGGATTACAGGTGTGCGTCACCACGTCCGGATTCATTCACCTGCTCAGCGAGCCCCAGGAGCATGCAGGACCAGGAATCAAATCCTGGTCCCCGCGCTTGCCAAGGCAGGCGCTTAGTCTGCTGAGCTATCTCAGTGACCTTAGATATTTTTATTTCTTAATATGAACTATGTTGTGTGTGTATAATATGTTAAGGTATGTTCCTGTGGATGCTATCTATCTTAGGACATAGAATGCTTTCAGTAATCTCCAAATCCCCCTATCATCCCCTACCCTACCCCAGGACACCCCACATCGTGATCATTCCTTCTGTCGTCCCACTTTTGTCCCTATGAGAAAATTAATTTCTGACCTGGAGTTTATCATTTCATTGAAATTTTTATTAATATTTGGACCTTGCTTTTAAGTTCATAATCATCATTTCTCCTAACAGTGGATTGCCTTTCTTCACTTAACTTATCTTTAAATATGAGCGTTCCCATTGCTGGACAGGATACCTGACACCTAAAATTTAAAGGAGAGGATCAAATTAGAGGTTTATGTTTAAGGGAATCCATCCATGGTCAGCCGGCTCCTAGATAGAAGCCTTACAGTGGGAAGGCACAGAGGG
Source organism: Octodon degus (assembly GCF_000260255.1). NCBI lineage: Eukaryota > Metazoa > Chordata > Mammalia > Rodentia > Octodontidae > Octodon > Octodon degus. The sequence continues at coordinate 24,354,304 of NW_004524589.1, read as the reverse complement.
GCAAAGTGCATCGTTCATGGCAGCAGGAACCAGAGCAGACTAAGAGTTGGACCAGACTCAGCCCCTCCATGGCCCATCCAGATAGATCCAGAGCAGGCTCCACCAGTCATCCACACAGATCCCGAAGCCTGTCAAGTCAACACTCGAATCACCTACCCCACTGCACTGGAATTTTCCCCAATTTTTGTTCAATCATTTTTACATTATAATAAGTATTCCAATTTCTCTCTAAAAATGTTTATTGTTTCTCCTAAGTTATGTCACTGAAAGAGAATGTAAATTTTCAAATGTTATAGAAATATACTGCCAGACTATTTTTCAAAAAATTTACAATGACAGTATCATACTTGAGATTGTCATTTTCCTTATGTTCTTGCTAGTACTGGATGATGCTTTAGCATATTATTGGAAAAAATATAGCCTGTCGTAGTGCATACCTGTAATTCCAGCACTCCGGGAAGCTGAGACAGGAGGATTGCTGTGAGTTCCAAGCCAGCCTGGGCTACAAAATGAATTCAAGGTCAGTCTATGCCACAGGGGGAGACCCTGCCTCAAAAATATGAATAAATAGATAAAATTAAAAATTTAGAACGTAAATAAAAATAAAGTTTAATTTTTTACGAGTAAATATTGACAGGAATATGACTACGTTAGTGTCAGGGAGGATGCTTGGCAGACTAGAATTACTGTTATGATAGCCTGGTCAAGAGATCAAGGGGTTTGAAAACAAATACCTATAATACAAAATAAAGATTGGAACAGCTGGGAAAGTCATTAAAATTCACACTCGAAAACGCTGTAACTTATTTGGGAAATGGTACAGAGCGAGAGAACAGGAAACCATGTCTCATATTTCAAGCCTTAATTTAGTAGGATTAGTTTGGTTTTAATTTTGATAAATATGGGAATCATCTAAATCATTAATTCTTCCACAGTTAAAGCTAAAATAAATTAGCAGATAAAGAAGAATGGAGAGGAAGAAAGAAGTGAAGCCTTGTCAGAAACTGGCAAATAGAATGAAGCGTAAAGAAGACAAGAGAGAAGAGAGAAAAAGAGGAAGGAAAGGAAGGAAGGAAGGAGAGAGGGAGGGGAGGAAGGGCCTGAAATTGATTAGTATTGCTTTCAGCTGCCGACGTCAGACAACTTCTCTGATGTCAACCTAAGATTGATATTTTTGTTTGTCCCTTTAATGAGACAAGAAAGTCCAAAGATAGGAAACCATTGTTCAAAGCTCTGCAGCTGCTGTCTGGTACCAGAAGCACCAAACTCATTTTATTTTTCTGTTCTGCCCTTAAAGTGCAGCTTCCCCTCTTCCTCTGTCCTTAGTAGGAAGAAAAGTGACTAAGAGTAAAAAGCAAGTGTTCTCTTCAGAAAACTTTCCAGAAATTGGGACTGGGGAGATGGTTCAGTGGAATAAGCACTTCCCTGGCAAGCACAAGGGCCTGAGTTCAATCGCCAGTTCCACCAAAAAAAAAAAAAAAATTCCAGAAGCCACAGGCTTGGCACCTGCTTCTATTTCATTCACCAGAACTGGGACATGTGACTTCCGAGAGCCCAATCACAGTAAAGGAGACCTGGAGAAAGAAGACCTGGAGAGGGGCCTCTTGGAGAATATTTAAAATAACCAACAGGTTGGGTCTGCCTCTCTGCTATACATTATGCTTTACATAATGTTTTAGTTTTACATGGAAAATCATTACATTACCAAGACTTTCTACTGAATTTTTGCAGGCAGACAACTTTAAAAGAGAAAAGCACAGGGCTGGTCAAATAGCTCGGCAGATTAAAGTGCCTGCAAGCAGGCACATGGGCCAGGGTTTGAGCCCCAGTCCTGCCTTGCCAGCCCCACCCCCAGGGCACGCTGGGACTGCAAGTGAGACTGGGCGTGGTGGCACATTCCTGTAATCCCAGCTCTTGGGAGGCTGTAAACAGGAGGATCACTACAAATCCCATCTAGTGGTAAGATCCTGAACACCCTGTAGGCCCTTCTGTAAAAATACAAAAAGGAAAAAAAAAAGAAAAAGAAGAAAGAAAAGTTCAAGCTATTGCCACCACCATTTTATTTTTTTATTTATTTATTTATTTTTAATTTTTTTTTATTTTTCAACAAATAATACACTGCATATATTCTTCTTAGTGGTTAATTGCTGTACAAGATGCGGACTTGTGATCCTATTTACAAACACCATTAGAACAAATCATTCTATTCATTAAGAGAATGCAACTATATATCTATCCCAACCTCTTTGAATACACAGATACAAAATGGACATTCATCTGTATACCCCATTTTTCTAAGTTCCGTTATTGAATATTATAGGTGTGTAGACTCAGCAAAATATTCTAAAAGAGTCCAGTAGCCCATAATAGCATTGGGTCTTCTGTTTAACTGGCCACCACCATTTTAAGGGCATTAATTTATAAATTATATTTTTAAAGAAATTTGTATCATTTCTTGACATAGCCTTTTCACACAACATGTTAAATAAATCATTAAAATAAACAAACCATAATCTAGCTGATTGTAAATTAATCCACGAGTGATTTAAGTCAAAATGTGAGTCTGAATTTGTTTTAACCAGTTACATAGTGTGGTTACGGCTCAGTGTTCCACTCCATCAATTTATATATCTTGGAAAAATGAAGATTACTTTTTAAAAGATGGATAAGCAAGTTACAGTTAGGTAGATCTGTGCCTTCAAAAATATAAACTATATTTGCATTTCATATTCAGATGCTAGCAAGACAGCAAAATATGAGCCAGCTCCTTCGAACCAGGAAGATTCTGGTTTTGTTGCCCAGCTGTGACCTTTCACGGCAAATTGTTCAGTTTTCACTGATTTAGACTGCTTTTCAAGTACCACTGGGCTAGCATCTTCTTTATACGGATACGAAGAGCTAAGCCAGTATTTACATACTTTCCCATATAAGACCTCGCTCTCCACGAGGCTCCGCAAGAGCTGTGTCTAAGAGCCCTTCTCTGGTATTTCCCAGGGCCTAACTTAGCACCCAACACAGGAGTCCTCACAGCTTTCTGCTGAGGACAGACGTGGGGTCGCAGCCTGCTATCCCAGCATTCAGGGAGTTGGAGGCAGGATGACTGCAAGGTTGACTGCAGCTTGGAAGGCTTAGAGACTGTCTCAAAATTAAAAAACAAAACAAACAAAAAAAAAAAAAAATTAAGGAACAGGGATGGGGCTCAGGTTGTAGCTCAGTGCCAAGGCCTAGGGTTCAATCCTCAATCTCTAGTATCACAATAAAACAGAAAAGCTTGCTTTTGCACAAATGCAAGTAATTTCCACAGGGCCCAGCACATCATAGGTGCCCTAAAATTATTTACTTACCCTTTGTATTAACTAGAATTGTTAGTGTCTTCAATAATAACTTACTGTTTGGTTACTACTAAAATACACCTAAATGTAATCATTTACCAGAAGAAATGTGTGTCAAGCAAAATAGTCTAAAGGAAAATATGGGATTTCTGTACTTAAGTTCTATAAAATATTTACAAGAAGATAATTTGTGCTGGGAATGTAACTGAGTGGTGGTGCTTGACTAGGAAATCTGAGGCCTGTGTTTGAGTCACAGGAGTGAAAAAAGAAAAAGAAAAAAAAAATTAATTTGTTAAAGTCAGTATTTTTCTAGATTTGATATGCACTTGCTTTGACTGACCCAAATTCTAAGTGAAAATGTATATATAATTTAAATAAACTATATCTATGACTTAAAACAGTTTTATAATTAAAGTCTTAATAAAGAATTTCCTGCCCGGCATAGTGCTTCTGGGGGACTTAAGAATGCCAAGTTCAAGCCTAGCCTAGACAAGTAAGCAAGACCTTGTCTCACAAAAATAAACAAAAGAAAAATCTGGAATCATATCTCACTATGAAAGAGACATCCCTCTGCAGCTCATTTCCTCTTTGATGGGAGCTCCACAGGTCCGGGGGTTTTCTGTGTGGTCACTACAGCAGCCCATAGTGTGGAAATGTACCTAGCACACAGGAGACTCTTGATAACTTTTTAAATGAACAAATTTGCTTTGCATAGGTGAGGAAATGGAAGCATCTGATGCTTTCATACTGCATAATCTTCAAAAATTCAATGATCAGGATTTTGTGCAATTTGTCATTATGTGTTATAAAATAAACCATTTCCATATGTCACTTGTTGGCAGGTGTCTGAACGTCTCTTCTCATTCCCGAGACAAATACCCTTCACTCACAAGCTAGAGAAGGAAAGCTTTATCTTGGCTCACAGTTGGTCGAGGTGTTAATTTATCACCAACTGGCTCTAACGCAGGGCAGTACAGCAGAGAGGCATGGCAGGAGAGATGGAGTGGCCAACAGAAAGCAGCTGTGCCACCTCGCTTCCCTTTTCATTCCATCCAAACTACAAGCATACTAGCTGGTGCTGCCCACACCCAGGGCACCCATTCATTTTCAGTGAATCAATCCTCCACACCCTGAGCTATGCTAAACCAACCAGCAGACTAATCCAGCATCACAAACCACGATCCAGTCACCTCTGCAAAACCCCACCTACGAGGACATGAGGCCTTCAGCGCTTCTGGATAGAAACCATAATAGCAAGAAAGAACTTACTAATATTAATAGACCCAACAGAGGACTAAGGGTCTCAACCGGTTATCACAAGGTCTTAACTAAAATGCAAGTTTCTTCAAAAATTAGAATAAAACCAAGAAAGGACAATCAGATTCATGGCTATTAGCCACCACTAATGCATCTGTATATTTTCATATTATTTGTATTTAAATAAACTACAGGGTCATTACCAAATCAAGTGTTTCATGTGTCTCCTATATGAACCACTAAGTAGTATTTATAGAATAAAAGATATTTTCAGTCTCAGAAACTAAGCAGAATTTCATGGGGGAACATATAAATGGCTAAACAGCGTATTTTAATTCTCTGAGGAAAACTAGATAGAATCATAATATTTTTGTCCTCATATTATGCCTGGTACTTTTTTACCTAAGTATTAAGATGATAGGTGTTATAACAAGAGTAAGTAAATACAACAGAGTAAGTCTATTCAGTTATTTTAGAGCTATTTTATTGAAATAGTTTTGTTTACAATTTTCAACACCACAAATCTTCACAAATTATTAAGTATTTTTCTCATTGAATTAAACAGGGTGACTATTTTCTCAGGAAAAATGCGTCAGGCGAAATGAAAGGCTTACTTTAAATAAATACAAATTTTTCTATATGGAGGAAATTCTATTGCTTAGTAATGCAACCTACCCCACCCCCACACTAAACAGAAGATGTATAATTCAATTTATTACATAAAGAGGCATATTGACTTTGTTATACAAAGTGAAAATGAATTTAAACTGCATTATGTATTTATTTAAAGCTACAAGCAGTTTTTCCTCATTGCAATAAAAAGATAAACAAAACATCTCATGGAATTTAAGCAGTGCGTCTGGCAATTCTATGCTTGGGTGAGTATACAGAGTTACAAAGCAGATAACTGGGCAAGAGTCACGGGGCAGATATAGACAGCCAACATGTCTTACTTTGTGAAATGCTCTGCAGTCCTTTACCATCAAAATTCAGATTGTTTTTTCAATAAGATGATTATGGTGACACATTTATTCATTTATCAAAATCAGTTATGAAAATAAGCTCAGTCGAGCGGTGTTCGCTTGAGAAGTCCAATTTGCTCTGAGCAATCCTCTTTGTCTCAGTAAGAGCTGTACTCATTGTTTATGTGGCCGCTTTCCTGCCCACACTGCTCTCCACACGCTTGAGTTCGTTGAACAGCCGCGGAGACAAGAAGCATATGGCTGGGTCTGCTGTGAAAATCGAGACTCACTCGCTGGGTAACTCTATCTCTGTCTGTGTGCGTGTTTGACTTGTGTCCATTCATGCAAGTCTACTTCGGGGATCTGTATCTCTTACAATCATTTGGTAATAAAAATATTTATATAATTTAACCCCAGAATTACTTGCAAATATCCCTTTTATGTAGCAACATGTAATCAGGCAGGCAAAAAATATTTTGCCATTTTATCTGAAAACATCAGAGTTAGAAAGGAGATGTATAATTCTCTACAGATTTGGCAATAAAACCTAAGCTTAGGGTTTTTTAGCTCCTATTTCTGAGCTTGGTCTTGGATTGGGGTCCAAGGTTAATAACAGACATAGTCACACGCATTTAAAAACCAAAATGCAAAAAGTAATTCTTATTCTTAGCATCCCAGTCTAAGAATTCTCTTTTTACAACAAGCAAGCACACTTAGTTCTTTGAAATTTTCAGTCTAAGGGAAGATTTTATTTTTAACTTGAGCATGTTCAAAAAAAATAATTCCTATAATTATCTTGGAATTTTGTCAAAGTAGAGTTCTCTGAAAATTAGTAGGTCCAGATCTTAACGTGAACATAAAAAATGTACTTAAAGGGCATTAGCAGCTAGCAAAGTGCGCCTAAGTTAAAAGGGGAAAGGTTTGAATGGTCAGAGACCATAAAATAAAAAAGAGCATTAAGCAAACATCTTAACCACAGAGTTATAAATATGTCAGAAGTACAGACTTTCCCATTGCTCTACGGGCGGAACGATCGTGCCGCGATCTTGACCTTCGCTAAGTCAGCTGACCCTTCAGTAACCTTTATGTTCCCTTCAGGAGCAATACCTGCTTGTAAAGGAAATGCTAGACCACAGATCTAAAGCAGTATTATTTTACTACTATTATTATCCCCAACAGAAATATCCTTTCTTTCTGTTGTAATGTAGTAGAAGTCTGATAAACATCTAGTGTAGACTGTTGTCTAAATTCTGGGGGGCGGGGAGTTCAGATTAGAGATATGCTAGATTTTAGAGGGATAGGGAGGGCTGGGGCAATAGTTCAGTGGTTTAAGCACCTGCCTAGCAAGTACAAGGTCCTGCATTAAACAACCAAAACAAAAAGTATAGGGAGCAAAAGATTAGAATTAAATTTAATTTTCTTCACTATACTATTAAAAAAGAGCTAGTGCTGTCTTACTTTCTTATGTGGGTTTTAATTTGCAGATTGATATGTATTTTCTCATTTAATCTTCACAGTACCCAGAGAAGTAGGTGTTATGTTTTTTTTCTATCTTATAAAGAACAAAGCTGAGATTAACTTGTTTTCGAGGTAACATAGCCAGTAAGATGTGCAGCTGAGGTTTGCTCTTTAGTTGTCTAATTCAGAAGAGCATTTTGCATGTCTGTGTATTTTCTACCCACAAATGATAAACAGATGACTTGTTAGTGAGCCATTAGCCAATTAGAGGTTGAAGTCCTGCTAAGATCACATAATATATATATATATATATATATATATATATATATATATATATAAAGTTTGGGGTCCTGGATCTCAGCACATTGTTCTTCTAATGAAACTAAATTACAGCTATCTCACCATTATGATTCTTAAGTGAGGAGCTTCAGAAAAAAATAATTAGTGAGCATCCCCCAATCCCTTACCTAGAGTTGAGGAAGTTTTGTATTTTTTGTCTATTTTGCATATGGCACCTGGCAGATGGAACACAGTGACTGCAAGGGCCTTTCTTGGAGCACAGATGGACCCCTTCCTTGAGGTTGTAGATGTGTCCATGATTCCCCAGGGTGGGGTCTGTGGACTGCTATTCCATTGGATGCTAGTAGGTGATGTTACATAAAGGGGTCTGTGCTTTCAAATGTTTGGACAAATTTTGGCTACACATACTAAACATCTTTCTTTGATGAAGATGCCACAGATGCTATTAATTTGTAATTTGACATTAGGACTCTGAAAGAAGTCACCACAAAGTTCACATGGTTGGTACCCAAAATATGTGGTCACACTCTCTCAAACACACTTTTTAAGTTTCTAGGACTGTTTCCTCAGGGCACTTGGGTTCTGAGTCACTGTTGGTGGTGGTGGTTGGGTATGGTAAGTACTGCCCAGAAATCCTGCACCACTCCCAGCCCACTGACTACTTCACACCTATCGTGCCCCATGCTTCCAACACCGGGTCCCCCATCCACATTCTCCAGTTTGCTTCTTGTTTCCCTGAGAAATGGAATCCAGAAGGAGTAGGTACGTACGTGTGTCATCTCCAACGTAGCTACCCAACTTCTTACACTGCCTTCCCTGTGTTACCATGGAGAAACCATCAAGGCTCCCAGCAAAGGCCAACTCCTCTTTGGGCATTGGATTGTCTGCCTTCTCACCCACTCATGTATATTGTTCCAGTAACTGCTTCTTCACTTCTGCAGCACCAGATCTCCCCTATCCACGGGAGCATTCCCTTCAGCACACAACATGCTACCATTTACCCACTCTTAGAAAATAAATACGAAAATGATTCTCCTGGACACATAATCTCCCATTTTTCTATTCTTTGTAACCACAAAAATCTGTTCCAAAATACTCTATTTTTCTCTGTAGTATGATTTTCTCTCATCTTCTCTTGAAAGCAATTCAGTAAAACATTTAGCCTATTAATCTGCATTGATTAAGGTTAACAACAATTAAATCTGGAGCAAAGCTTAATCACAGTTAGTTCTTTGTCTCCATCATCTTGGTCTATCACTGACTGGTAAAGAAAATGAAGCCAGATGCTCAACGCTGACTGCTAAAGAGAGAGCTGACATGTTTCCCCTCCTTAAAATATTTTATTTTCCTGCTTTTCAGAACATTGTGTCCCCTGACTACTTTTCTTTCCCTCCCTGCCTCCTTTCTTTTCCTTCTTTTCTTCCTTTTGTCAGAGACAGGATCTTAGTATGTCTCCCAGACTGGCCCTGACCTTCTGGGCTCGAGTGATCCTCCCACCTTGGCTTGCTAAGTAGAGGGACAATAGGCAGGCACAAGAGACTTGGCTTTCTGATTTTTCCAGTGTTCACAGCAGCTCTCTCAACTATCTTTGCCTAGTCCTTTAGTAAGCTTATATTATACCAATGACCTTAAATGGTATCTACACACTGATGTTCCCATGTGTATTTTAAGTTCCCTTTAACTCTAGATTTGCTTATTCTACTTCTTTTTCTATAGTTATATCTATTATAAGCATCTCACATTAACTTGACTAAAACTAAATTCCATTTCTTACAAGATTCCAACCTCATTCTGAATCTACTCCTTACAACTTTCAAGTTAATAAGTAGTAATTGCTTGTCCTCTGGCAAGATTAGGATGAAAACATTAGTATTCTGGTATCATAGCTCATTTAAGCTTAGTTAGCAAGTCTTGCTGGATCCTACCTTCAAACTGTAACTCGAATCTGGTGTTCTCACTTGCATTATTTCAGCCTCTCGGCCTTTTCTTGGGTAATTTCAGAAGCCTCTTAAATTGACTGTGTGTCTATCCTCCCTTGCTGCAGACTCTTCTCAGGATATTATTGAGAGAAAACCTCTGCAAACATGAGTCAGTCTTACCACCCCTCAGCTCTGTACTCTCACAGGGTTGAGGCCTTCTGTTCATATTGCAATGTTTTTCTCAAACACTGTCAAGACAGTCACAAGCTGGCTACCTGTGTTCTCTCCCATCCCATCAATTTCTTCTTCCTTGTTTGCTTGCCTTTATGGTCTCTTCATGATTCCCGAACACACCAGGCCTCTTGACAGGACCGTGCAATTGCTACTCCCACTATCCCTCCATATCCTTCTGTGCTCTTATCTTCTGACCCTATCCATGAGGCTTTCCCAGACAAACATTTGAAAAACAGCAAGCTCCCTTCCACCTTGTCCTGTGTGTTTTCTGCTTTCTGCTGCTATAGCAGAACACTAGAGACTGCGTGTTGAAAAGGAAAGGTGTCAATTTTGCTCACAGTTCTGGAGTCCAGGGAGCCCAAGAACATGGAACCAATTCATGTTTGGCTTTTGGTGATATCGAATGCCACTTCAATTTGTGTCGGAAAGTGGGAGGATGAGTAGGTGTGTGAGAAGACAAAACATGAGGAACACTCACATTTCAAAGGGACAGATCCAAGGGCTGGCGAGGGAGCTCAGCTAACTGCCTGCTTAGCAAGTGCAAGGTCTGGGGTGTGATCAAATTTCAAAATGAGTTTCTGAGAGGACCAACTGTATTCACAACATCCTATCTTCCTTATTCCCTACATCTTCTCTGCATATCAACATAAATGATAAACATTTTTTTAAAATTTCCCCTCCCCTGGGGGCCTGGCCCTAGCTCAGGCCTTTAAGTGGCTGCTTCCACAAAGCTGTCAGCCTCAGGTTGCTGGAGTTCGAACCTCACATCTCTCCCGCTGGCCAAAAGTGCCCTGAAGGCATTCGAGGAACCAAAATAAATAAATAAATGAATAAAATAAAAAAAATAAAATTTCCCCTCCCCTATTATGTTATAATTTCAATAAGGGCAGACTTTTTTTGTCTATTTTGTTTACTGATATATTCATATTGCCTGTAAAAGTGCCTGAATATGGCTGGCACTCAATAAATATCTACTGAATTGTTATTATTGTTATTATTACTTGCAATGCTGGATTTGACCCCTAGGACTTTGCACTGAGCTACAACCTCATGCTTTTTTTTTTTTTAAATGTATTTAGTACACGATCTATAGGGTGTCACTACACAGATAGTGATCCTCCTGTTTTTAAGCCCCCAAGTGCTGGGATTACAGGTACATGCCACCACGCTCAGTCTCAATCATGTCTCAGTGTGTCCCTGGGGCGGGGCCGACATGGCACACAAGGGATCAAATCCCAGTCTGTGCATCTGCCTAAACAGGCATTTATAATCTGCTGAGCTATCTGGCTGGCCCTCTCATCATTTTTTTTTTCTCTCATTACTGGGACAAAATACTTGACACCCAAAATTAAGGAACAGAAGGTTTATATAGTTCAGTTAGTGGAGATTTCAGTGGGCTGGCTCCAAGGCAGAGTGGCACATGGCAGAGGGCAGCAGCTCATGGCTGTGGACAAACAGCAAAAAACAAAGGGAGAAGCAGCAGCTGTGGCAGCTAGCCAGCCTCTCTCCCTCCTTAGATTGCATGCAGATTATCTGCCCCAGGACTGGTGTAACGCTCACACCCATAATCCCAGCATTGGATCATGAATTAATCACAACCTCTAGTAGTCTGCCCCATGACTGCATAAGGCTTTGAGGGGACAACTAGACACAAACCATAACAAACTACATTATTTTTTGGTTTTTTTAGACAAGGTTCAATAAATTGCTAGTTTACCTGAGGTGGACTTAAGCTTGCAATCGTGCTGCTTCAGCCCCTCTAAATACAAGGTTTACAAGTGTGGGCTACTGTACCCAGCTCTGAATTAATTCTTAAATTAATGTGGGGATACTTTTCTAATATATAGCCTCATACACTCATGTGTGCAACAGTAGTGTTTTCAGTACAAAGGCTTTGTTTCAGTGGATTAAAAAACAAAATTCCTTTTATCATTACTAGTTATATGATGAAATATATCCCTCCCTCCCTGATTAGGAATTTCTGTAAGTGAGGAATTTCAGTAAGTGAGGAGTTTATTTGCAGTTAGTTATGAGAATATAAGCTCATTTAGGTAATTAGAAGTGTAGATTGAGAATTTTCTTTAGAGGATGGACAGGAAACTGAAGAATAATAGTTTCAACAGGTAGATCTTGAGATACCATGAAAAAAAGATGCCATTTTTGGATCCTAATTCCAATTAAAAAATCCCAATTACAAGTAATTAAAAATAAAATGTAATTAGGCACTTAGTCAGTAGACAAAGCTGTATGAACCCCAAACTAAGAAACCCCACACCTAGGAGAAATTCGAAAAAAATAATAAGAAATTTTGGTTAGGAAATAATTGAAACTGATAACACATAAATCAGGAAACAGACTTGACAGAAGTAAACTCTCTCCATTGGGATTTGAAAGCATTACTGTAATGATGTTTGGAAAAAAGATAGTTCCATATATGCTAGTGAAAGTACTATGAAAGCTAAAAGAAATCTAATTAATTAGTTAAAAAATCTTTGTTGAAAAGGAGACTGGTGGGGTGGACCAGGATGAAATAGAGTAG
>NW_004524589.1:24319143-24334028 GCF_000260255.1 Octodon degus | reverse complement strand
GCCTGCTTAGGCAGACACAGGGACTGGGTTCAATCCCCAGTGTGCCATGCCAGCCTTGCCCCCAGGGTGCCCTGAGATGGCAAATGAGACTGAGCATGGTGGCGTGTACCTGTAATCCTAGTGCATGGGAGGCTGAAAGCAGGAGGATCACTACGAGTCTGATCTGTGTAGTGAGAGCCTGTAGACCCTGTACTAAATACATAAAAAAGAAAAAAAAAAAAGACTCCCAGTGTCCCTATGGGTGGAAATTTCTGTGTTGTTACTTTAAGTTCATTCACTGTATGTATATGATTGTCACTGGGCCCTCGGAAACTTGTCTCATAATGGCATTTCCATTATTCAGGATTCCAGGGTCCTCCCCTATTCAGCTTCTGCAGGAAGCTAAACTAACTGCAGTTTTCCTTCACATCTTGATGTATTGTTTCTTCTTCCAAACTCAAACTCCTCAATATAACCTGCCATGTATGCCATACCTTGATATCCATAAACTTCTATGAGAAATAAATTTATTTCTTTGAACATTTCACAGTCAGAGCTACTGGCTTTAAATGCAACACTCCACATCACTTTGCGTCCTTCTCTGCTGATTGTCAACATCTACTCAGGGCACTTGCTATGTCAGTATACGGTTGCAAAATTTGGCTTCATTTTTCTCACAGGATCATCACTCCGATTTGCTCTGGTTCTTTTTTAAGGCTTGAATTAGTTCATGGTGTGAGTATGCTTTGCACGAATATTCCTGGAATCTCAGGCACGTCTCTGCATGTGGCAAGTGTAAAATTCTACAGCCACTAACTCAAGATGACTAATCATTAATAGTCTGTATATTCCCAATTCAAATTAAATATTCCGTGAATGTGCAAATCCCTTCCCACCCTTACTTCTCTTCTGGCATATTCTGTGTTAAGATGAATACTTTTGCTTTTCTGTCATCCTGACGTGAGAAAAAGTGTTCGTCACAAGAAATTTCTTTTGACCCCACTGATCGCTGATGAGATTTAGCTCACCCTTACTGATCCCTGTTGTAGTGCCTTGGGATCTACTGCTTACACCATCATCCCTCCATGGCTTGTCTCAGCATGTGTGTAGTTTTTTTCCTCTCTTGATTGGAGCTGTTTGTATGTCTGTGGGGACTCTTTCTTTCACTGCTTAGGAGCTATGTTAGAAACTGGCTCCCAGATTCATCTTTCAAAGTTGTATCTTGGGGAGCTAATCTGTGTCCTTTCTGTTCTCAGAATTTCTCCCAAAATAAAGGGTTACATGCTGCTATCCTTTGTCGTACTTTCCCAAATTGGTACAAAGTTCTAGGCACTTCTGAAAGGCCTCTCCGTGTTCTAATCATGTTTGTTCCAAGTTAATTCATTCCAGCCATCTAATTCCTTTTCTCCTGTCTCCTTTCTGATGAGGGAATCTTCTCTGTTATCATCATGTAGGAGTCTTTTATACTATCCTTCACAGTACAAGATCTGTGTGGTAAGCTCACCAAGTGCTGGATCTATGTAACCCACAAATCTCTTTAAGGAAGTAGTTCTTGTGGATCAAAAGTGTTTTTGCAATACTTGATATGAAAAATCTGTCTGTTTCTTCCTCCTTTTCTTAGAGGGGGAAAAAAACTAATGGAAGAAAAAGTGGATATTGGAACTACATTTAGGGCTGGGGAGATAGCTCAGTAGAATAAGCACTTGCTTGGCAAGCACAAGGTCCTGTGTTCAATCCCCTGTACTGCAAAGAAAAAAAAAAAGAAAGAAAGAAAGAAGAAAAGAAAAGAAACTATATTTAATCAACTGGCTCCAAAGTCATGTGAGAGTAGCCAAAAGTCAGAGCAGGAGGCAGAGAGAAACAGCACAGAGGATTCAAGCTTAGGTAGAACCACTTGCTGACAACCAGGGTTCTCCCCAAAGTGCAAACACTGCATCACTTGTTTACAAGAATGGTGCCAGAGCTGTGTCAGCAGGGCTGTCACAGAGGCCCTCAAGATGCATTTGGTTAAGAGATGGAAGAGAGACTGGCTAAACAGTCACACGGAGGGGCCATCTGTCTAGAGAATGATCTGCCTCTATGCTAGCGCAGGACAGAGAAAATTTCTGCTGAGTGGACCTCTTGAATCTATGACCCCTAGGAAAAGCCCTCACAGGCTGATAAAAAGTATAAGGCAAAGATACATAAAAGAATAATAACATTTTAGCAGCAGAAAAAGAGCATATCTTGAACATTATACAGAATTCTTAGAAGAAACTATAAGCATATAATTAAATATCCAGTCAAACTATCCTCCAAGTGTGATGGCAGAAGTCAGGGCAAGGGCTTTTGAGCTAAGAAGAACTCAAGAAATATTGCTTCAATGAGTTATTTGAGGAAATACTTGCAGACAACTTGGGAAACTTTGGCTAAGGCTTCCGCATGGATTAGTGAATCTATCTATGTAAGGGTAGGGAAAGTTTAATCAAATGTGAGGATACATGATGACAGAATAGAGGTATGTGTTCTCCTCAAATGTATAAAGTATATAAATAAAGAAAACCTGAAAAGAGTGTGGATGAGAATTGGAGTAAATTTGCTGATAGCTTTCTCTGTAATAATTGAGTCAGGAGATCTTATTTAAAGCAGACAGACCAAGTGAACTAAAGATTTGTGTATGTAGCTATTCTGTTAAACTCTAAGAAAGAAAATAAAGAAGAGGAAGGAGAGAAGGGGAGAAATGGGAAACACGCTAATTTTATCATTACTCATAATAGGAAGTTAATTGATACTGTCTAAAGAAATGGAAAACTAAAGATATCATATTGCCATAATTACAAAGGTTCTACTGCCCTAGTATAGGAATGCAAAATTTCTAAATAACTAGAGAACTGTACAAACACATACACAAATCAAACAAATATACAGTTAAAGGCTAAATAGCTATGAAAACTCTAAATACAATATAGATTTTCTCCTTCCTCATTAGCTTGCAAGTTACATGGAAGTGGAAATCTAGAGTGCCTGGAGTCATTTTGTCTTTCCATAGACACTTAATAATTATTAACTGCGTAAATGATAGAACTAAGATGGCTCTCATTAGTAAATATCAATAGGTTTGACTCTGTATGAGAGAAAGATTTCAGACTGAACTCACATAAAAGTTAAAAAGTCTCATTTCAAGAGGTAAATAAAAGAATACACACCCTTACACAAAACAAAAATTAAAGAAATCAGCCCTCAAAGTATCACATACAGTGTTCTCAGGGGCCAACAAACATTAAGGTAACCCAAGAAGTTTAACCTAAGAACCACAGGAAAGATAGGAACTTTGAATTTTGGATACTTATATGACCTCCCCTGCTCAATGCAAAACAGTAATAAGACAGATATTTCAAAAGATACAAAATGTACTAACAGTACCAGACCTACATTCACTGCTGGGGTTGATTTTATGTCAGTTGGGCGGGCCATGGAGTATCCAGACTAAGGCTCAGTGATCTGAGCCTCAGCTTCTATATTCTAGTTGTATTTGTGGCTTAAAAATTTGAAAGAAGGAAAGATAAATGGGATAATATTTCAGAAAAGTTTGTCACCATTTTTTCATATAAGGATGTTTCTGAGTGAGATTAGCAAGCGAATGCATGGAGCACATCCGTCTCTACAGTGCTTTCCTTGAGTTCTTTCTCCATTTGGCACTGGGTATTGGAAACAACACTGCCTTATGACTTAGACCTGGAAGTCTCTAGTAACCTGGCCTATGCGAATTGGGGCAGTCATACAGACCCACCCAAATCTGAGAGGAAGGAACATAGTTTCTGCCTTTAAGTGAGGGGGTGGAGGGGAAGGTGGGAGCAGTGTTCTGGAAGAACATTATTATAGGGAATACTACTGTGAACATCTGTAGGAAGTACTGTCTGGAAAAAGTATTTTCAAGATTTATCATACACAATTTTGCATGTAGCTATGGCTTATTTGCTTGACCCATTGTATGAACATACTTCAATCTATGTAGTCATTCTTCTGTCCGAGGACCTTTGACTTGCTTTGATTTTTCTGTGTGCTTATGGACATTGCTACAGTACGTTCGTCTTGTATAAGTCTCTGACTGTGTGGATATGTGTGCAAGTAATGTGTCTTAAGAGTATACCTAGGAGCGGAATGGCTGCTGCGTCACAGAGTTCCCAGGTATTCAGCACAGTGGCCCAGAATCAAGTTAGCCTCCTTCGGGGTTGAGTCACTTATATTTTGGTTGCTTCACAATATCCTTCCCCTTTATAACTGTAGCATTATAAAAATGCATTACAGGGTCTTTTTTTTTTTTTTTTTTTTTTGGCAGAACCGGGGATTGAACTCAGACCCTTTACTTGCCAGGGAAGTGCTTATTCCACTGAGCCACCTTCCCGGCCCTAAAAAAAAAAAAATGCATTACACACTTTACAAAGTAATTTTTTGGGGGGGCAGTATCAGGGATGAATTCAGGATGCTACATTCTCAGTGCCTAGAGAAGCACTGGGGGAAAAATTGTTAAATGAATAAAATGCTGCATTATGTGCTAAGTAAATGAATTAAGATTTGGAGATTTGTTTAGAAGGTGAAGTTCAACTATTATCTTTTCAAAGTAAAGAGATTTTGTTTCAAATGTGATACATTATAAAAATATGGAAAAAGAAAAAATTTTTAAAGGGCATTTAGTTTTAAAGTCTTTTATCTCTTCTAAAAATAACAAATTACTTTAGAATTTAAGGATATAAATGTAACTATTATCTCACCCCCATATTTTGCTCCATAATATTCTATTTTCTCTCTTACCTTAGCTTCTGTATTCTAGTTTTATTAGTGGCTTAAAAAATTGAAAGGAAAGACACAGTTGATAATATTTCAGAAAAGTGTGCCCCCATTTTTTTGCATTATGTATGTTAAAACAACTTCTGTGTTAGAGAGGGCATAATTGTAAGAGTGAGGCACTTGCAGCTCAGCATAGGTAAGTGAATTGATTGCCCAGGATCGCATGCTAGTAGTAAGTGGGGGTCAGGATTTGAAACATGTGTACCCTGGTCTGATTGCAATGCCTGTATTCTTTTCCTTTTCTGATCCTCAAAATAAAGATATCTAAGTTTTTGACCATCAATTTCTTTTTTATTATGATTATTATTTTTCATTTGTATATTTGGTACAGGGTCTCACTACGCAGATTGGATTCATTGTCATCCTCCTGTTTTCAGCCTCCTCAGCCCTGGGATTACAGGTGTGTGCCACCACTCCTAGACTTGGTGGCTGGCTCAGCATGCCCCCGGGGGCAGGGCTGGTGCGGCATGAGGGACTGGGGCTCAAACCCTGGTTCCCACATTTGCCAAAGCAGGCACTTAGTCCACTGAGCTATCTCACCAGCCCTCTATTAATTTCATAAAAATATTAATTTTACTTTAGCAAGTTCAAAGAATACAAAAAAGGAAAATATTTGCAATCACTTAAAGTTCTACATTACAAATTTGATAGTTTGATTGTTTTGAGTCAAGTTTTTTCTGTTTGTGTATGTGCAAGAGTTGAAATTATAGATGTTTTTGATAGTCTTTTTTTCATTTAGTAATGAATTTCAGGGAAATTTCAATATTAATCAATAAAATATACTTTTGGGCCGGAATGTAACTCAGTGGTAGGATGCTTACCTAGTGTCATGAGGCCTTTATTCAATTCCCAATAATGACAAATGAAAAAAGATACACTTTTAATGGCTACCTAGAGTTCCAATATATGGGTGTGTAGTAATTCGTTTTATTAGTGTATAGATATTTGATTTACTTAGAAAATTTTACAAATATATAAGATGGTGTAATAAGTGCTTTCATGCAAGTATCTTTATTTTTCCCCAGTTACTTTTTTTATAAACAATTTCTAAAATGAAACTTCCAGAGCTCATATGATGAAACACTGATTTACCTGATTCTACACCTACAATGCCCCTCAAGCAGGCTGAAGTTACCTATAAAACAAAATTATTCTATTGATCAGGAACTGATGAGGTTGGGGGGAAGTTATATATATATTTACAATTTTTAAAATTCTTTATCAATTTATTTTGTACAGGTTCTTGCTGCAGCTCTACTCATCGCGATCCTCCTGGCTCAGCCTCCCTAGTGCTGGAATTCCAGGTGTCTGCCACGGTGCATGGTTTCAGCATCCAGCAGGGTGCGCCCGGAGTTCCATGACTGTTCCAGGACCAGCACTGCATGCAGTACCAGGGATCGAACCCAGGTCTTTGCACTTTCCAGGCATGTGCTTAGATCACTGAGCCATTTCCCCAGCCCCAAAAGCTGTATTTTAAACAACATGTTTTCTTAGAGCTATGATTTAACTTTTAGGAGAGTGAGGAGAGGTCATTTGGTCCAGTTATGCTGAGCTGAGGCCCAACAGCACCTCATGACACAGTGGATACAAATATGAGCACTGCAAAGAGAAGAAGAGCTTACGGGGATAACTAGAGGGCACCAATTTGTCTGATCACTTAGGGTCCTCATGAATTCCTTACAAAGTACTAAAGAGTACCCTAGGCCTGTGGTTAACCCTCATCCTTTCCTCAGATACTCAGTAGAGTGTGTCACCATCTGGGATGGGTCAGGTTGGAGAAAACTGTTCAGAACAAGGAATTGAATTATGTGGGCTTCTGGTTTTCTTGGGTCTTGGCTCTTGGTTGATTGGGACCAGGGAGGATGCTTACTGAGTTGGTAGAGATTCTGCCATCTCAGATGCCACTCAGGTACACTTGCACCCAGCACCCCTCCATGTAATAGTTACAATCCTTTTCACTTCCGATTTCACTCCAGTTTCTCCTCCTTTTTCTCTTTATCTTTGCGTGAGATGCTGCTGCTTTTGCTGCACTTGGTGGACTTGCTCATATTAAAATTTAAAATAGGAAGGCATTTGCAATGATATTTGTTTTAAAAATTTCCTTCCCTTCCTAATGACCTTGTTGAGATAACGTGGTGCAGAGGGAGCACGTTTGGACAAGAGTGAAAGAAGCAAGCAGGGGAGATGGCATGCTCAGGACTGCAGCGAGGGCTCTGTGGGTGGTCCCGGGGAGTCCGTGTGAGGGCAGCGACCTGTGCAGGCTGCGGGGGCAGCAGTAGGAATGGACACACACGTGTGGCCGCGGGATGTTGGCTGGATTCCTTGCTAACCACCCAGCGGGAGAATTGGAAGGGGTGCAAGAGCTGGTGCTGCTGGTGTTCTTGGAGCCACCCAGCTCCAGGCCAGAGATGTTGGGGAGCTGCCGGTGTTCCAGATGCTGGGAGCAGGTAAGCAGACAGCTACTGGGCCCACTCATTCATTCTGTTGTTTTCCTGTTAGAATCTACTTTTCCTAAACTTCTGAACTTGGAATACAAAGCAGTAGGCCGACCTTAAGAGGAAGTGAGAGAGCACAAAATAAGCATGTCTCGAAGTGAAATAAATCTCGAGGCAGTGCACTGGGAAAGGGAAACCGGCAGGGGAAGTTGGTTTTGAAGAGAGTTGATTAGATTATTAATGTGCAAAGGTCAGTTTTGGATACAGACAGCTGGGATGGGGATGGGGATGGGATTAAAAAAAAAAAAAGTGTAAGAATATGAAGAAGAGAGGCCGGCTAAGTAGCTCAGTGGACTAAAGTGCCTGCAGGCAGGCTCAGGGGCCGGGG
This sequence comes from Octodon degus, assembly GCF_000260255.1. Classification (NCBI taxonomy): domain Eukaryota; kingdom Metazoa; phylum Chordata; class Mammalia; order Rodentia; family Octodontidae; genus Octodon; species Octodon degus. Next base: position 24,326,399 of record NW_004524589.1, on the reverse strand, counting down.
GTTTGATCTGGAGCTTGCCATGTTGGCCCGCCGCCAGGGTGCGCTGCGACAGCAATTGAGACCAGGCGGGGTGGCGCGCTCCTGTAATCCCAGCTCTTGGGAGGCTGTAAACAGGCGGATCACTACGAGTCCGATCTAGTAGTGAGATCCTGAACACCCTGTAGAACCTTCCCTAAATACAAAAAAAAGAATATCCCCCCCCCAAAAAAAGCCAAAAAACAGAAGAAAAGAAGAAGAAGAAGAAGAAGAAGAAGAAGAAGAAGAAGAAGAAGAAGAAGAAGAAGAAGAAGAAGAAGAAGAAATCCTTGAATATAAACAGGGTGAACTTCATTTTCTAGGATCTGGGATCTTGCCCAACACAGAGGTCGTTTGCAATGAATGTTTGTTGGTTCTTTCCTTGTTTGTTTTTGCAGCACCGGGGATTGAACTCAGGACCTTGTGCTTGCCAGGCAAGTGCCTATTCTACTGAGCTATCTCCTGTTGGATAATTAAATGGAAAACTGCTAGAGGGAAAAAAAAAACTTCATAAAATCTCATTTATCAATTCTAATTATTTAATTTCCAGTGCAGTTCAGATCCAAGCCAGAGCCTAGTGAGCAACAAGCAAGGGATGTACTCCTGAGTTACACGCCAGCTCATCAATCTGGGTTTTCAGCCACCAACATTTTGTGACAAATTTTAGAATTAAATAGGTTTCAGAAATGATCCATTGGGCCGGGGAGATGGCTCAGTGGAATAAGCGCTTCTCTGGCAAGTGCAAGGGTCTGAGTTCAGTCCCTGGTTCCGCACCAAAAAAAAAAAAAAAAATGCATTGATTTAACAAACATGAGCGCCTCTGACCTCTGATTACTACTGCATGTTACAAACACAGTACACCTTCCAATCTGCCTGCAATAATAATAAAAAAAAAATCACACAAATGTGACATTTTGGAAGAGATAAGTTTTTTTAAAAATGTAATTTTGCAGTAGGATGTATCAAATAAGTATGCCACAGACAAGAAAATAATTCCTAAATTTCTGTCAGGGAAAAGTGGATCAAAAAATGTACTGAAAATAAAAGGAGAGGTGGGTAATAATCCTGAAGTGTCTAGTACTGAGGACAACTTAATTACATAAACTTTTCTGCAACAATAAGGACGAGTGAAAAGTGAGGTCTGGGAAGTGTGCATATCCCATCACCACTTTGGCACACTCTGGAGGATCATGGGAATGGTTTGCTTGGTGTGTGAAACCCAGTGCAATAAATTGCTGTGCACCATGGGGTCATTCTGTGACTGTGCTGCCATTCACTAAGCACAGATTGTCTCTACTCAGGCCTCCAGACTGAGAGAAAAGAAGAAATTGTTATTTTTAAAATAGTTGCATCTATTTATTTCAATTATTTTAAAAGAGAATAAAAAATAATAAAAAAGCATTAGAAACAATACAGAATATCACTATCAGGGTGGTAAGAATTCAACAGTGTTTGACACAGTACAGCAAACCTTGTTGAATTTGTTATTTTAACCTACCAAATTTTCCATAATTGGTTACAGGAGCCCTAAAGAAACAGGTATCTCCTCACCTTGATTCTTTGATTTTAGATCCAGCATAGGGTAACCTATGGAAATCTAGACTGCATATGTATTACTTAGCTACTGAGTTCAGATAATTTCCGTCCTGCCTTACTCTCCATTCTACCTGTCCCTTCCTGCCCCTCACCATCCCATAAATATAAGCTAACTATGTATCAGCACTACCAATAGACAGAGGTCAGAAGGAGCCATAAGAAATACCATAAGGAGCTGGGCATGGTGAAAAAGTTCATGTGAGAGAAGGAGAAGAAGCAGATGAAATGAAAAAGAAAAGAAATTTTCATAGAATGAATAAGAACAAGAATAAGACATAATAAGAGAGAAACTTAAAATGACAAAGATTAAAATTTTTGAAAAGGCCACATCAGGCCACTGTTTAACAGTGAAAAGATTTCAATAATTATATCAGCGTTTGTATTTCTTCATTTGAAAATTTGGTATAATGACAGAGTGAGCAAATATCAGAGTGAGGAAGGCTTTGGCTTGAAAGGATAGTGTTCTAATCTTGCTTGTCACTGACTAGTTGAGTGATCAATGACACATCACTTAAATTTTGTTTTATCTGAGCTGGCCAGATAGCTCAGTGGATTAAAGCACCTGCTTAGGCATATACAGGAGCCAGGGTTCGATCCCCAGTGTGCCCCGCTGGCCCCACCCCCAGGGCTTGATGCGATAGAATTGAGACTGGGCATGGTGGTGCACACCTGTAATCCCAGCACTTGTGAGGCTGAAAACAGGAGGATCACTATGAGTCCAATCTACATAGTGAGACCCTATAGACCCTGTACTATATACATTAAATTTTTTTTGTCTTTTCCAAAAGTAGAATAAAAACATATTTATAATCTTTTTACTCACTAAGAAATTATGCCTTTATGTAGCTCTTAAATAAATTTTAATTAAAATAAGTAATCAAGAACCAGAATGTAAATGTTATTTTAAAATATCTGTATTTATTTGGATATCAATGCTTTTACTCCAAGTTACTTATATTTTAATTTTTTTTTTGTATAGACTGTCTTTGTTATCCAGTGGAAAGTATTAATAGATTCAAATAAGTGGAGGTGGAGAACTATGTCACACTTAAGCTGTCTGGATCTGTGACAATAAAAGAACATGCTAAGTTATAGTAATTCAAATGTGTGACCAAGAGACTAAATGCTTTTGGGGTCAAGTAAAAGTCCAGCAAAATAGTGACTTACGTAGAAGCTACAACTTGCACATGCAGAAGTCAGCAGTTGCTGAAATGTCATCCAGGAGCCTGACTTTTTTCCATCCTTTCTATTGCTCAAATTTACCACTCTCAGTAGGCTTTTCATATCTTCATGTTTGCACTTAGCATCTCATGTGTGCAAAACAGCTGCCACATCTATCTCCAGGCATTGCATCTTCCCATCAACATCAAAAACAGGAAAGGATAAGCTCTTGTATTTTTTTTTAGTTTGGAAGGAAAATATCAGCTTAACCTTGAAGCTTCCCTGGCAGGAACTGCTTCTTCACAGGGCACTTCTTATCCAAAAGGGAATGAGATTTCTATAAAGGGTGTCTTAGCTATTTTTCTCATTGGTGGGACGAAAATACCTGATACCCAAAGTTAAAGGGATAAAGGTTTTCTTAGCTCACAGTTTGTAGCAGTTTTAGTCCATAATTGGCTAGCTCCAAGCCAGGGTGTCATTGCAGAGGAAGGGTTCAAGGTGGCAGAAGGTAGGAAAGCAACAAGCGTTGATGGCAACATTGTTTATTCTTATCTGTTATTCAGGCTACTGATGGCAGGTAGCAAGCACACCAGTAATCCTAGTGTCCTTGTTCCTAGCATTGCACCATTTGCACCATGAGTCAATCCCAAATCATACATTCTAGATCCAGCCAGCTCTGAGAAAGCCCCAGCTATAACTGTGTGATGCTTTGGGGAACATCTAGACACAAGACATAATGCAGGGCTAATGGAAACTCATTTCATAAGGTTGTGTTAGAGCCCCACTTTGCCTGAGATCACAGGTCGTATGGCCACTTCAAAATCATTTACTTGCAGACATAAAATGTTTAATGACCCACTAGATAAGCAAATTATGAAAAAGACTTGTGATATCTAACATAGCTCTATGTATAAAACTTGAAAAGCTGTTTATTGATAATTCAGTTCATCATGGGCCCTTGCATAGGATTTTAAACTAATATAGAAACGCTTTTACTGAGAACATTTTATTTCTTAAATTACTTTGGGATTAAATCTTAAGTACACATTTTTAAAAAAGAATTTTTGAATTCATGATACACTGCCTTGAGGTAAAAAAAACTCAATAATAAAGTGTACAAATTGAGAAATAAGGTCATTTAAATTATAGACCAGTACTATTACCCGCATCATAATCAGTACCATTATGGCACAATGTAGTTTTGTGTGTGCCACCAGACCACACCAGTAGAAATAAAGTGGGTCAAAATAGTGATCACTAAATATAATTTTTAAAAATCTGTATTCAGTTTTAGGTTTCTCATCTGTATGCATTGCTACAGTTTCTGAACATATTTTACCCAGCCTTGCAAGTACGGATCTTGGCAACTGCATTCCATGCGCCATTTTCCTCTTCTGCCTGCTGTAGCTTCCTGCCCTCATTAGGGCTCATGCTTCCAAGACATCTATTAGGGGGCTACTACCTCAGGTGGCTTTGCCAGAGACCTGGGAAACTGCCTCCCAATACTTGTAGTGCTTCTTTCCCATGCATTTGGCCCCTGTGACATGAGAAGGTAATGTAATGGTCACTTTTATGTGCCACCTTGCATAAACTCTTTCTGTTTAAGAACTAAAAGATACCTTAATAGGGAATATGAGGAACGTGAGTATGATCCATCTGAGAGGGATTAGGAGACTGAAAACTCCAACAAAAATATCATGTATTAGAATGTAATTAACAGAAAATTTTCAGAAGGAGATCCCAAAGAGTGGAATGGGCACCTTCCACTAGAAAGCTGATTGGTAGGGTGCACATGTGCTACAAGCTACATGAGAGGCTAAGCAGGAGGATCACTTGAGAGCTCAAGACAGGCCTGGCCAACATAGGGAGATTTCATCTCAAATGTAAAACAAAGCAAGAAAGCAAAAATTTTACAAGCAAACAAGCAAACAAACAAAAACTCAACACAAGTTTTCCTGATTTCACTTTTTGTATATATTTCCCTGCATATAATTTTACAATATTGATCTTTAATTTTTGCACAGATTTGACCCCACTTTTTCTGTCTATAGACTATCTTTCAGTTTTGGTTCATTATTTAGATTCTCTGACTTACATCTACTTATTATAGTAGTACATACAGAGTAACATGTATTTGATATTTTAATAAACACTACTTTGATATTCTTCCATACTTTCTTTAACCTCTTCCAGATACATGCTCAAACAATTGAGTTTTTACCTACTGATGCTTTGATATATTCTCTGATTTGTATCACATGGGCTTCTATCATCTCTCCTCTAGTCAACATAGGCAGTATTATAGAAAAATATGTTAAATGTTTAAAGTTTAACAAAATTTACTACCATAAAGGAGATCTTTCCTCAAAATAGCCTCTCATTTTAAACACATTTATTGATCCTTTTCCAGTGTCAGCCATGTGGATGAGTCCCAGCCATTGCTTGACCAATTTGCTCTCTGTGAAAGCCTGAAAAAATGTTTTCTCTCCATGTGACTCTCCTTAGGCACACTCTACACTGTCAATCACTTTCCTCTTTGGCCCCATAATCTCCTTGATCAGAAAATTTGGGACACTCCTGAGTTATAGGGTGTTACAGTACAAGTTCTCTTATGTTCTGAGTCCTCACTGACCTTGAAAGGCTGTGGGCCAAAATGTTGGCTGTCCTTGCAGCCCTCCTTTTCTCTAATTTTTGGCCTGAAACTTAAGTTTTTAACTCTCCAGATGAGAGCTTAATGATCTATAAACTGCAGTACAGGGTTTCAGCATAAATCCTGAGGAGATTTGACTGACCTTGTGAGATACAGAAGTTGCATTTCTTGTTATATAGGTCTTGCTTCATCTTGGTCTTAACCACCCAGCAGAAAAGTATAAAAATGAGGTGTAAAAAATAAAGCCATATTAATATGCTGAGCTGTAAAAGGCTCAAGTCAAGAGCTTCTGACATTGCCAGTCCTATGGATAACCCCCTACTATTATGGACTACTGGGCTATATTGGATTATTCTGCTGAATTCACATACCTACAATACTTAAATGGCAATGGAATACCCATTTCTGACAAAACTAAACAAAAAAAGGGGGATATAAATGAAGGACCATTTTGTATCTGTATATACAAAATAGTTAACATAAATATACATCTACTTTCTCTTAATTCAGTGAGAAGAAAGATTTGTACTAATAGTGTATGAACAGGATATCATGTCTGCATCTTCTACTATGAATAACCAATATGAAGACAACAATATGCAATGTACTAATTCTTGAAACTGCCCTAATCAGTTTTGAAACTATCTCATTGCTATTTGTTCCTCAGTAAATTAATAAAAAAACATTTATTGAAATGTTCTTGCCAGTTTTTGAGGAGTTCTGGAAATTCCCTTCATGATTATCTTTAGTTGTACAGTTTGAATACCTCAAAGTCCTGAATAGCTTTGAAACGTTAGCCTTTCATGGTCATTTTTACTTTGGGGCAGATTCACAGCACCAGATCCAATGAATAAAGTGGATAAGGACACATGGTAATGTTTTCATGAGTCTGCTATCCATAGGATGGCAGTTGGCAGCAGTATTCATCATAAATTTGTTCACATCTTGTAAAGACGCTCATGAAAAAAAAACAAAAACAAAAAACAGTTTCAAGAAGTGGCAAGATTGACCGAGTCCTAGCCCAGGCCCAGTGAGTGTGTGGGAGAACTTCTGGCTACCCTGTGCCGGTGGGACCTACTGTTCCAGCCCAGATGCAGCGTGGGTGAGACCTTCTTCCACCCCCTTGGGATGCCCCCTGCCACTCTGCAGAACCTCCCCTACCCAGCCGGCCGAGTAGGAATTTCTGCCGCATTCCAGGAACCCCCAGACAGTCCTAGCCCAGGCCCGATGACATGATACTTCACTTGGAACACCCAAAAATCTCCACCAAGAAGCTACTAGAATTAATACAGAAATTCAGTAGCATAACTGGTTATAAAGTCAATACCCCAAAGTCAATAGCGTTCCTCTACACAGACAACAAACACATTGAGAGGGAAATTATAGAAACAATACCTTTTACAATAGCACTGAGGAAAATGAAATACCTTGGAATTCATCTAACTAAAGAAGTCAAAGATCTTTTCAAGGAAAATTACAGTATTCTGAAAAAAGAGATCGTAGAGGATTTCAGAAAATGGAAAGATATTTTATGCTCCTAGATAGGAAAAACCAACATTGTGAAGATGGCCATTCTCCCAAAATTGCTGTACAGATTTAATGCAATCCCTATCAGACTACCACTGACATACCTCACAGACCTAGAGAATTCATTCCTAAAATTTATCTGGAACCAGAAAAGACCTAGAATAGCAAAGGCAATCCTGGGCAATAAAGACAAGGCAGGAGGCATTACAATTCCTAACTTGAAATTATACTACAAGGCTACTGTGATAAAATCAGCATGGTACTGGCAACAAAATAGACCTGAGGATCAATGGAATAGATTAGAAGA
>NW_004524589.1:24312946-24316358 GCF_000260255.1 Octodon degus | reverse complement strand
AAGATATCAAGTCCGCATCTTATACAGCAATTAACCACTAGGAAGAATGTATGCAATGTGTTAATTATTGAAACTGTCCCACCAATTTGGTTTGAAACTGTCTCATTGCTATTTGTTTCTCAATAAAATTATGGAAAAAAAAGAAGTGGCAAGATTGATAAGATAAACATATTTATTTATTGTGTTTTTTTCATAATTTTATTGAGAAACAAATAGCATTGAGACAGTTTCAAACAAAATTGGTAGGGCAGTTTCAATAATTAACACATTGCATACAAGATAAACATATTTAAAGCAGGGGGAAGTATTTTAAGGGGTTTCTACAGCAATTTGACTATTCATGGGTTAAAACTAAAATGTCCCCCAAAAGTCTCATGTTCAGTACTAGGGCATGGCCCAACGGGTCAGATCACTGGGTCATGAAATAAAAGGAAGCTCTCATCCCTTGCTTTTCTTTTCTGTTTTCCGGCCACCATGTAATGAACAGCTTTCCTCTACTGTGCTACTCTGCTATGTTGTTTCTGTATTGAAACTAGTCAACTGTGGACCCGCCTACTGCAATTGTGAACCAAAATAAAGCCCTCCTACTTTAAATTGCAAATGATGGGCATTTTTGTCCCAATAATGAGAAAAGGAGAAATAACAGAGTTTAGTACCAAGAGTGGGGTCATTTTCTAAGACAGAAAATTGGTATTTTGAATGGGGCCATTGCTGGGAATATACCTGACCATATGGTTCAGAACCTTTGGAAATGGTTTGAAGACATTTGGAAATGTTTGAGATATTGACTAGAGAATCTTAGACTACTATGGGCAATGAATGATGTGTAACACTGATCAGGACTTGGAAGACCAGGATGCTGATAGAAATATGGATAGTAAAGTTTAGGCTCAGAAGATTTCAGTTCAGAACAAGTGCTCCACAGAGAACTGGACTAGATGCCATAGGTATTATGCTTTAGGAAAAGGTTGCCTACATTTGCCCATGTCTTGAGACTTTGTGATAGACTGAATTAAGGCCAGCAGACCAATTTCGCTGAGGAAAGCTAAATACAGCCCAATATTCAGTGTGTGGCCTGGGTATTGTGGGCTCCTTTTTGGCCAGATTCACTGCAAGAAACAGGATAAAAAAGCAGAGCCAAATAATCTGAACGTTGGCCAGAAAAGACCCAGTCCAGTACAGCAAAGGAGACTGTAATTGTTAAATTTAGAATTAAAGGAAGCCATGTACTTTGCAAAAGTACAATAAAAAAGATGGCATAAAGGCATCTCAGAAATAGGCAGTCACCAACCTATGTAGACTCAGAGGTGTAAAAGGATAAAGGTAAATTTCTTTGACAGATTTTGCTTTGAGATGAAATGAAGCTTTGACTTTGAGATGAGAGCCCTACAGTGGCCTACTCTGGAAAGGCCCTGTGGAGAATTGGTTCCCTGGCATTTGATTCACTATGCTCAGTCTTACAGGCACTCTTTTCATGGTGCAAGGTGGCAGGCAGACTTTGGCATTATCCATCTGATACCTGCTTTACAGTCATGCAGAATGGAAGAGTTGTGGGTCATGAAGAGTTCCAATGAGAGGCCTAGTGGGTATGTCCTAAGAGGGTAGGGGTGAAGCTGTGAAAGTGAATCAGAAGTCAAAGCAATACCTGAACTGTTAAGACTTTGACACTTCTTATGGGTGAACTAGATGCATTTTGCATAATGAGATGGACATGAGCTTTTGATGGGCAGGGAACATGTGTTATAATTTAGATCTAAAATATGCCCCAAAGCCTGACATTTCCAGGTGAGGCCTTGTCAGAAGGTGTGAGTCACTACTGGTAATAGGACTTGGAACATTGCGTTATGGTCCCTGGCTCTCTCCCCCCCTCTCTCTTTCTCTCTCTGTCTCTCTCTCTCCCCCCCCTAGTTGGCATATAGTGAAAAGCTGTCCTTCACTTTGCAGTTCTGCCATTCCATTTCTGACATGGATCCAGTTAAACATGCATTGGCTGCTCTGAAACTATATCCTTGCAATGGAAATTGACTACTGGAGAGTTTTTTTTTAATGTAATGAAATTTTTTATAAGTTTATTTTTATTTATTTATTTTTATATATTTGGTATAGAGTCTCACTACACAGCTCACACTCGTAGCGATCCTCCTGTTCTCAGCCTCCCAAGTGCTAAGATTAAGGCGTGCACCACCACAGCTGGTCTCAGTGGCCAGCTCAGCATGCTAGAAGGCAGAGCCAGTGCAGCAGGTGGTGCTGGAAATCGACCCCTGGTCCCTGCACTTGCCTAAGCAGGTGCTGATTTCCACTGAACTATCTTGCCAGCCCTTTGAAAATTTTAATTTTAACATGCACAGGATAGTTTGATCACTTCTTGTATCTGTGATCCTTCCATTCTCTCTTCAGAGATATTTTTGGTCATTCTTGTGCCTTTATAATATGCAGAAGCAAGTGCAGACAGAGACAGTCATATTGTCTTCTGTCACTAAACTAGCTCTGTGTACTGACCCTTCTTTCTGCTCATCTTGAATGTTTCATGATCATGAATTTCAGTCTCTATGTCCAGATTCACACATTCTGACCTTGACCCATATTCATTCTTGTGACTTTCATTGTCTCTTTCTCTGGCTAGAACCTACATACAAAGGTCCTTAACCAAAGAGTACATCAGAGCTTCACTGGACTTGCCCCCATGATGTATCCTCTGGGGAGACGGAATTCTTGGAACACTTGGTGTGCTTCCCTCCTTTGTTTTCAGAGGCCAGAAGAGAGGACACAAAGCTAGAGGTTTGATGTTATATGCACAGGAACCAACATAAGGTCAAGTGGAAATTTTTCTCTTTGAGCAGCTGTTCTTAACTGCAGTTAGGCAAGTACATAAAGGAATTGGAAACTCTCAGGTTCTAACGAGGAATATTTATTTACTTTCTCATCTTTCCACATCATAAAAATGTTAACAGGATTATAGTGAAGTGAAACTGAGAAAAACTGGGGAATCTGAGAAATATGAAATGTTAAGGAAAATAATTTGGTACTGAAAATAAATTTCTCATTTCTCTAAAAGGAGCTAATGTTAACCAAGCAGCTAACATACACAGGTATTGTGATTTTTTTCCTAATCTCATATTTACTCTAGCCCTTTATTAAACTTAATCCTCCATTACACTTTATTATTCTTGGTATCAGCATAGTAAACTAATAACAGATCTTTTTCTTTATTATTATCAAAACAGCAAATGTTTCATTAACCACAAAATTTAATTGTTAAGGAGCTGGTGAGATGGCTCAGTGGTCTGAGATGGCACCTACTTAGAACAAGCTTAGCAAACACAGGGACCGCGGTTCAATCCCCCAGCACCACATGCCAGCCAGCCCCGCCCCCTGGTGGGCTGAGCTGGCCACACACACACACACACACACA
>NW_004524589.1:24285770-24312846 GCF_000260255.1 Octodon degus | reverse complement strand
GCGGTTCAATCCCCCAGCACCACATGCCAGCCAGCCCCGCCCCCTGGTGGGCTGAGCTGGCCACACACACACACACACACACATAAAATAAATAAATAAATAAATAAAAATTAAAAAGACTTAAAAAAATTTAATTGTTAATTAAATTGGTAAGTTCATATAGTCTGTCAGAATATTTATTAAATAATGCAAGATACTCAAAATGCACTTAATGAATTATCTATAAAGTTATCATAAGCATACTTTAAAAACTTGAAACTGAAATATGAGAATGCCTAGGCAAATTGGCCATGCATCCTTACGTTCTTCTCAAAGCAGTAAAATTTTATTTGGCACCTAATAAAATTTAAAATTTTCCAATTATTTGAAATGGTTATTCCAAAAGTTAAATACATGTGAGGTGTGATTTAAAAATCCAATGACTATTAAATGAAAATTAAAAGCATAATAGTAAAAGACACATTACCATTAATTTTCCCCTCACTTCCAACACATTTATCTCATCTTATTCTTGCCACTTTCTGATGCAGTTCTGCAAGTCTTCTTTCATGAGTGTCTTTAGTTACTCTGTCATGGCTGTTTCACTGTGAATTAACAACACATTTACCTTTCATGGTCATTTTCACTGTGGGCAAGAGCCCATTGTCACATGGTGCAACACCCAGTACAGAAGGCAAATGAGGACACGCTGTAATGTCTTTATTTGATCGAAATTGCCATAAACACTTTGAATTGCTTTAGGATAATAAGGCAGCCGCAGAAAGATATTTACCAAAGAGGACTTCCAGAACTGCTTCAGAAAATGGCTTGAAGGATGGAAAGTCTATTCTAAGTGAGTTGGGATATTTTGAGGGGAATTAATGACAATGCAGCTTTGACAATAAAACAGTTTTTTAAAATTAAATATTCACTATATTTTTATCACACCTCAATTTATTGTACAACTGAGGTAACTTTACCATGAAGTGAACTCACTTTAAACATGTAGGTGTGTTTATCTGATCAGGTGTCAAGGTTTTCAAACAGGAGCTGTTTAAGTTCTCTGCATCCTGAGCTGCCTCTGGAGTAGTAAGTGGTACCGGTGAGACAAGGACAGCACCCTTCATGCAGGAGCTCCACCTGGAGCTGATCCACAATTTTAACTGTTACACAGTTTGCCCTTTGACCCCTCACTGGACTCTGGCTCCGTGTCTTATCTTTCTCCCTATGTGACAACTTTCTTTAGCGCAGACTTGCTTGGCTGGCTTGTTTACTCCTGTACACCTAACACTGCCTCTGAGCTTTAACTTTTGCCCAGTGCTCCTGCCAACCTGGGTGCAACAACTTGTGAAATAGTCCATGGGTGATATCTGATACAGAGACCATGGGCCTCTCAGGGAAAAGATCAAAGCACTCCCCACATCTGACCTGGTGCTGGCTAGAAAGGCTGGGTTATATCAGCAAACAGTCACTACGCGGTGGGGGCTTGCTCAAGGCCATTGCTGACAATTTAAAATGAGGCATATTATTGGAAATTGAAATAAATGCTGACAGATAACAAGTAAATTAGGAGGCCGCTGGAGAACATCTGGGATTTGTTTTTGGATAAATCACTTATAAACAACATACAACTTGAAAAGTGGGGCCATATTGGCAGTTTTAAGTCCAAAGATCTCCTACAGGCTAATCTGATGCCTCTGCGATCAGTCAAAGAAGAGAAGGTTTTGTGTGCTAATGGTAGAGTTTCTTATGATATGTAAATGTTAGGGATTGAAATTTATAGTCCTTGAGTGTTGTCTTGTATTTATTGGCTAAATACAGAGCACAAACCAACAGCGGGTGTAGACTACAATGCTTTTTATTTAGTCACTGTTTGGCAGCTTTGTAGAATAAATTGTAAAAGATTTTATGATTCATTCTGGGTAGAGACATTAGTATTTGGGTATTATTTTTTAACCAGTGCTATCCATTAATCCAAATTATAGACCAAAATGTTATTAAGAAAAAGTAGTCTGTAATAAAAGATTTTAATGGGACATAGCTATGACTTTCAATAATATTGTAACATCTTAATAGCAATAATGTTATTTTGGCTGGAAGAATTCTACTCAGATAATTTATTATTAAATGATTAATTATTATAATTTATTATTATTAAAGAATTAAAGTGTCAAAATTAGATAAATTAAGTTAGATATGCACCTCATATATAGCTGATAGAAGTGAAGTATAGATATGATATCATTTATGTTGGTATTTTATTCCTGTTTTGCAGTTTAGAATATTGACTCATAGCAATATTAAATAATTTGCCTAAACTCTCATAGCTAATAAGGGGTAGAACTAGAATTTAAATCCAGCTATTTTTTTCTATCTATAAAATGAAAAAAATAATAACTAATACACAGAATCCTTCTAAGGGCTCAGTGAAACTACATACAATGAAGCATTCTATAAGCATCGAAGTGACTTGCAACTGTTCGAGATCATTAATATTGTTGATAGGCTTTGTAATAAACAACCATCCTTTGCCCTTGGACAGCTAGAAGAATGGAGGGACACGCTGAGGAATTTTTCTTCTCCACATGGCATCATTAGATTGTGAAAATGAAGTAAAAGAGGAACTCTAAGTTGACAAGAAGCTGCCTCTAGACCACCGAGTTATGGTACGGAAACAAAAGCCAGTGCTGTAAGTGGCAGCGAGGAGGAGAGACCTGTGAACCCGAGGACTGTCTGCAGGGTGAGAAAATCACCTGGGAGAGGGCCGCTTGCTTCGACTGCAGGTTCGCTAATTAGTTTTACAGAAAGCAGCTGTGTTACACTGCCCAAGGGGTCAACAGCTGCACATTTTTCAGTCCACCTTTATGTGAGCCAAATTGTTTAAAAGCAAACAAATATTGGTGTTATTTTTTTTTCCAGTAAGCAAATGTTAGATCCATTCGTTAGGCCTTTGCATTTCACTCTTATGTCTAGGATAATTTATTCCCATCTACATTTATAGCTAACAATCACAAATCACAACCAAAGATATTTATGAGAATGAACTCTCAAATTCTTTCTAAATATGAAACTATGCCTTGAATAACCTGCTAAAAAGGCAGGAAATCATAACATATGTTACAGAAATGCCTTTTATTGAAATAACTAAGACATTAGAATTTTGCTCTCAGCTTTCAGTTTCAATTCCTGGAAATATGTTTAAGATTTATTTATTAATTATTATCCAATAATAGTTTACTGCAGTGAACTATTTCTATTGTAAATATCAAATAATAGTTTATAATTCACACAGGTTTTTCTATATTTGACATGGTCAGCCCTAGAAGTTGGACATTATTATCCTTGGGCTGCACACAAGGAGGCAGTTTTTCCTCCCATATGGGATGAGATGGGTGGGAAGACGCACAGTAGTTCTCCAGATGTTCCAGAGCGCCTTCCTCACGTCCCTCCCTTATGCCCCACCCTCCTCGCATAAACTCCCAGCATCCTCCTCACCCCCCCCACTCCACCTCCCTTTATGCTTTGAGAATATAGTACCAAGAAAATGCCATACATACTCAGAAGAGCCGGTAGCCTTTCCTAAGATGTAAACCACAGGCACAACCTCATTTTCCTTTCATGACCTGGCTTCTAAGAACATCAGAGTCTAGTGTGGTGAACACTTTTGGGTAGCATATCAATCTTTATAGTTAGCACACTTTCTTTGTTTTGTTTTGAATTTCTACTGCTACTACATGAACCTCAAGAGGATTATAGTATATAGAATTTTTCAAAATCTGTTTCAAATGTATGAAAGAGTGTGGTATCAGAAAAATAAATAAATCAATGACTAATTTGACTCTTCTTTCCTTACTTTTAGAGATAAGTGAAGCTATGTGAATTTTATACACAGCAGAGGTGGGCCTTCAGCCCAGGTCTCTTGATTGCCATGTTATTTTTGTCCCTCAGAGCACTCCATCCCTTGAGAATAACATGAACTAAAAATTAATGCCTTGTCTCAATAGAGAAACTATCATATATTGTGCCCAAGGTTGTGCAAATCCACACTTTATCTCCACTGTCTTCTTGATGATCCTTAAAAGCCAAAGAAAAAGCTAAGAGAGACTGCTCTTGGCCTTCTCTGATGTTTCACACATTAACTCAGGAATTTGGCCAAAACCTGGCAGGGGGTAGGAGGAGGAGTGGGTGGGGTTGGGGGGATGATGCTGAAGGCGGGGAGATGTCAAGAGGGAGGTAGGGCGGAGCTCTGGATCATCCAGAGAACTGCTGTGTGCCTTCCCACCCATCTCATCCTGAATGGGAGGAGACACTGCCTCCTTCCGCACAGTCCGTACATCTTTGTCTGTTGAGACTTTGCAGCAGCTGCCACCCGGCTCTCCCTGCAGCTCAGCATGAATTTTTCTCTTTGTTGGAAAGATGATATCAAAAGTCAATGCATTATTTATAGTAGTTATTTTCATCATTACATATTCACAATAATTGAAAGGTGGAAGTAGTGTATAACGGAATAGAATGGGAGGAAAATGATCTGCAGCAACTTCAAAAACACTTCAGAAATGTTCAGCTGCTTGAAGATAACAAAAACAGAAACCAGAAAGCAAACACTGGATCCCAAAATACTATGGGAGCTATCCACATCTGCAAAGCTTTATTTCTGCTTCTATTTATTTGTCCAAAGCAACAGCATGAGTGTATTACAGAACCTGAAAGAAAATTCTCAGTTTTGATCATGTTGTAGGGCTTGTAATGAAGTTATTTACTCTCAGATTGAGTGAGCATCTTTTTAAAATTTTTATTTTATTTTATTTTTGACCCCTTCGGCCCACCCTGAGGGCGGGGCTGGTGCAGCATGTGGTGCCTGGGATCCAACCTCGGTCCCCTGCACCTGCCTAAGCTTGCCAAAACAGATGCTTTAGACCACTGAAGTATCTCTCCAGCCCCTTGGGTGAGCTTCTGATGGGTAGCCTACCATCCTAAGGAGGCTAGGATCATGGGTTCTGCTCTGACATAGCCATAGCCCCTTCAGTACCCAATCACTGTACCACTGACATGAACCAACATAAACCACTGAATATGTATTCCCAGTTATAAGGAGAACTGACTGCCACATATAGATGCATCCATTGAAGTTTATCATCCTCATGAAACACAAACACACACTGTTTCTCCTAATGTATGTTCTCACTACTATCTTCAACTACAAAGGATGGTATGCTGATCAGATACTAAAAATGCATTTTCTAAGACAAGGCTCTAAATCTTGCATCTGCTATGGTACTAAGAAGTATTTAGGTTACATAGTACAAAGAATCTTTGTTAGAGGCTGCTATGGTTTGAAGGTGTCGCCCAATGTTCATGTGTTAGAAACTTAAAATGTAATTTCATCTCTGAGTGAGACCTAAGAGGTCATTAGGTCATAAAGGTCTTGCCCTTATGAATGAATTAATATCATTGTGTGAAAGTGGACTTGTTATCATGAGAGAGGGTTTATTATAAAAAACACATTTGGTTCTCTCACTCTCTTGCCCTTCTGTCTTCCACCACAAGACGACATGGCAGGGACCTCTCATGGCACGTGGCCTTCTGGTCCTAGGGCTTCCCAGCCTCTGCAACCACAGGAAATATTGCTGTCATTCTAGATTCTTCATTCTGGTATGTAGCATTATAGCAACATGAAATAGATCAAGGCAGAGGCTTTCAGATAAAAGGAAACATAACATATCTTAAACACTAATCCACAGTAAGAATTCTAAAGGCTCTTATTGGGGGACTCCATGGCCAGTTAATTTAGTGGCTTAATGGTATCATCACTGTAATTTTAGATTCTCTCCCACAGTGGGCTCTTTTATGCTCCTGTCAGTCCAGGAGCAAGTCAATTTACCTTGGTCCAGCTCCTGCCTGGTCACACAGTGTGCACACAGTGTCAGGTGTTGTACAGCAGATCAAGATGAAAGGCAGATCCTTTTCTTATGAATCTGTTTGTTAATACGGAAGCCATTTTCTGAAGGCATCATTAGGTTTACCTTAATACTTCAGTGGTCACAATGGTCTCAGTGCCTTTTGCTATATCCTAGGCAAAAAGAATGAAATGACCAGGGTTGATTAAAACCAAGAAAAGAATAGGTTATCTGAACAAAATGTTTAACTTTGTCCAAGTGGATGAAGCCGGGGAATTGATAGTTGCTTAGCATTAGTATCATTAGTGTCCCTCTTGGCCCCACCACACTGCACATCTATCATTGCCCCATTCTTACTTGGTAGAAGGTGCTCACATCTACACAGGCCTCTCCTAAGGGAATATAATCCACATGCTCTTCAGTCAACAGCCAATTCCATGTCTAACGTTCCTGGATTTTAAAAGCTTTTTTGGTTTATTTATTTATTTTTAATATTTTTGTAGTACTGGGAAATGAGCCTGAGGCTTTCATACTGAGCTATAGTCTAAGCCTTTTATAACATTTTTAATTTGAGACAAAGTCTTGTTAAATTACTAAATTGCCCAGGCTGGGCTCCGACTTTCATTTCTCTTGCCTCAGCTTCCCAGGGTGCTAGGACTGCAGGAGTGTGTCACCAACCCCAGCTCTTGGACTTTTAACCTTTACCTATTCCATTCTAGTTTATGAACTTTCTGAAAAACCAAAATCAAGTTGTCATTAATAGCATAAATAATCTAAAATACAATAAACTTTCCCCTTAACTGCCACAAAATATCAATTCTGGAAAGAAGGCAAAGGAAGCAGCCACCCACAGTTGCCTGGCCATTGCTGGTCTGTGGCACTTGATGAATGAGGCCACAACAACCTTGTACATATCTTGGCCGAGGTGAGAGGATGAGGACCATCAACTGCACAGCCCATTTCTGTCCCGAGAATGGACTTTCTCTGTCTTTGCAGAAATGGCTCACTGAGTTTCAGCATTTATTGTTTCATCCTCTTGGGAACACAGCTCAGCCAACTGTCCTAGACTTCCTGGAGTTGAGTTGTGGCCACACAGACTAACTTTTATCCCATAGAATATAAGCACTACCACATATCACTTGCTAGCTGGAACCATAAAACCGCCAGCATGTGCACATACACGCTGCGTTGTTCCTCCTCCCACCTGACTGAAATGGTGCTACCTGATAAGCTTAAGTGATTTAACACAAATATGGCAGAGCGTCTTTCAGTTTAGATCCTTGACTTACTATGTGGATGAAGGCTATGCCACCTCCCTTTAAACTAGCTTAGTTGTGTTATGTGAATAAGAAACAAACTCATTATATTTGAGAGATTTAAAGGCTGGGTCTATTTATTACGGCACTTACCCTACCCACACCAATAAAATTTTCCTTTGTGGTAACACTGCAGATGAACATTGAGGAAAATGTGTTTCCTGGGGCTACAGCTTTAGTAGGTTATAACCTGTTGGCAAAAGTTTAGGAGCTGAAGAATTGCCTCAGTGACCAAGTACTCACAGGTCACTTTTTTTTATTAACCTTGGGTTTTCTTTGGTAATACAATTCCTGTAAGAACTCGGTAGGCTTCAGGTGCTTCCAGTCAATTCCATGCACCAATAATACAGTCAACAGTCTTTTCCAGAAATAGACTGTGAGTCTGTGAATTCCTGACTCTATGCCAGGGACTTGTACAGGAGACCAGTGTTCCTAGACCTCAGATTAATGACCTCTGCCCTAAGGCAATTTCAAACAATAACCTTGGGTAGGAAGGCAATACCCATAATCCAATCTTTGCCATCTGGGGTTTTCTCTTTGTCAGGTAGAAATAACTTTATAAAAATTGTTTAAGACAGGCCTGGAAGATTAAACTTGTCTTTTGACTCAGATTTATCTGCTGCTGCTAAATCTCTTACTTTTCTCTTCAGAATGCTCTGTCCTCAGTTGTAAATTGTCCCTCTCCCATGGAACTTCACTGTAAAGCATCTGTGGATGCTCCTACCACTTCCCCAAGACCAACGCCTGCTAGGGTTGCAGGTGTGATTTAACAGATTGCTCTACTACTTCACAAAAGGAGCCTGTATTCTCCAGCCAGCTACCAAACTTCTTCCCTTGACCCATTTCCTTACTTTAGTCTTTGTTATTTTCAGTATCCCATTTTTATTTCAAAAACTGCCATTGTAGGAGTTTTAGTTGCTAGGATAAGAAGGCAAATCTGCCCAACTTAAGGATAAAATGAGTTTACTCAAAGGAAATTAGGAAACCTATGGAAGTGAAACCTAGGATCCAAGGTGGTGTTGCCAGGCAGAATGGCACGTGCAGAACTCACCGGGTGGGTGAGCACACGACGTCCACTCTCACATTACAGCCCCTGCGGCTCACTCTGTTGACACCCTTGTAATGGAGCCCTGAGAGCTGCCTCTACCACATACTTCTCTGGGACATGAATTCTGCCTGCACAGCTCCTGCCAAATAAGAATTTCTTTGCCATTACACATTCCAGATTCCAATCTCATTGCCCTAGCTTATGTCTCACAGATGCTTCTAACCTGCAAGAGGAAGTGGAAAAATAATGTTTTAACATTCATTTCTCATGCTAACTGGTAGAGTAGGAATTCCGTCAGTTCTAAAAGTAGCTCAGAGAGAGGGCAGTCAGCAGATGATGAATATTTCCTATTGTCCTTTTCACCAATTTGAAAATGTACTATCAAAACCGCTATTTTCTACCAGAAAGTTGCAGATTACAATACATATTAATTCATTCAACAAATGCTTCTCATGAATCATATTCAAGTATTAGTTGAGTTTATGTTCATTTTATGTCTTTGAGAGTAGAAATATCCTTTTTCTAGATCTCATCTCTGATTGATACTGCTAGGAGCATTCCTAAAATGATACCCAATCCAGGCTGCAGCGTATTCTTTCAAAAGTTTACTTAAATCTTCCCTATTTTCAGGAGGTTTTCAGCAAGAGGTGAGCATCTGGAGATTATATCATTTTCATTGCAGTCCACCTGGATTAGAATTTAGTTAGAGACACTATAACAATTCTTCAACAATGTTTACACATGAGCCTAGAGCAAATGCCACAGAAGCTTAACACTGTCTGTTCTAAGACAAACTCTCATCTCAGCTTGAGCCAGCCCTTCCAGCTCAGCCTCAGTGCTTCTTTAAGATCCCAGTGCCAACTAATTCTGTGTTATCTCCTAACCTAACCCCAAAGAAACCCACTCCCATATGGGCAATCTATTCTCTCTATATTTTTATACTAAGGATTTTCTATATTTCCATTACTCAGACTAGCTTCTTACTATTTGTTCCCTTGCAATATTTTATACTTTGAAACAATCTCATTTTGTGTTGAAGAAAAATTCCATCACCCTAATCAATCGTCTTCCTAGATAACTCGCTATATTGTCTAGAAATTAATTTGAACTTTGGTTTCTTCAAAGCACATACTTTCTTTTAACCATTTCAACTAAAACTAATTATTCCTCTCTTATAGTCTAGATCTAGAGTGTTTGCCAAAAGGCTCATGTATTCACAGATGGAGCTTTTGGGAAGTGATTGGATTACGGTTGTTATACTCATCAGTGGTTAACCGCTTACAGTTCTGGGCTGAATGTGCTATTAGAAAATAAGGTTGGAGGGCCGGAGAGATGCTTAGTAGAATAAGCGCTTCCCTGGCAAGCACAAAGACCTGAGTTCAATCCCCAGTTCCACCAAAAAAAAAAAAAAGGAAGGTCAGTTCAGAAGGGCTGAGTCACTGGGGACACGATCTGGAAGGTTTGACATCCTTTCCTGGCTCCTCCCTTCCTTCTTGTCTTCCTGGCCACCATGATGCAAGCAGTTTGCCTCTTCCAGAGCCTTTGACTGTGCCCTTTCTGTCCCTTGGAGCCAACTGAACATGCATTTAATCCTCCAAAATTGTAAGCCAAATTAAAGGCCTTCGCTGTTGAGTTGTTGGAGTCAGGTTGCGTGTCAAGTCATAGGAAAGTAACACAAGCATCTTCTTTATCATTGGGCTTTGGTACATGTGTAGGAGAAGGAGGAGAAGGGAAAGTCCAGACTACTTCCAACACGTTGTGCCTCTGTGACAGCACAAATACTCTTTGTCCTGTGGTGGTTCGCTCCCGATCAACAAGCATCTAGAATTACATGGAAGTTTTCATCTCTGTTTTGCATTATTGTTTTTTTATTGCTTAATCTTAATTTTTTAATTAATTTTGTTGAGAAAGAAATAGCAATGAAACAATTTCAAAACAGGTTAGTAGGACAGTTACAATAATTAATACATTGCATATTGTCTTTGTTTTTTTCATAATTTTATTGATAAACAAATAGCAATGAGACAGTTTCAAATCAAATCACTAGGACAGTTGGACAGTTTCAATACTTAACACACTGCATACATTCTTCTTAGTGGTTAATTGCTGTACAAGATGCGGACTTGAGATCCTATTTACAAACACCATTAGAACAAATCATTCTATTCATTAAGAGAATGTAACTATATATCTATCCTAACCACTTTGAATACACAGATACAAAATGGACATTCATCTGCATACCCTTTTTTGTTAAGTTCTGTTATTTGAATATTATAGGTGTGTAAACTCAGCAAAATATTCTAAGAGTCCAGTAGCCCATAATAGCATTGGGTCTTCTGTTTAACTGGCAATGTCAGAAATTGTTGACCTGAGTCCCCCACAGCTCAACATAACAGCATGGCTTTACTTCCTATTGCATTATTGGTTTAAATCACACTTTTTTTTTTAAACCCGAACTCTAACCATTACTTTGGAAGACTTGTTTGTCCATGGAAACAAAAGTTCAACATTCTAACTTCATGGCGCCTCATCATCCTCACCCCAGTAACCCACAGCCCTCATTCTACCTTGTGTCCATGACTGCTGGAGGGTGATTTCCCCCAGGGACTTCTTTGACACTGCAACTTTTAACTCAGCTTTCCTATTCCTCATCATAATCTCCTGTTTTACTATTATCTCTCTCCTCTCTCTCTCTCTCTCTCTCTCTCTCTCTCTCTCTCTCTCTCTCTCTCTCCCCCCTTTCTATCTTCCATTTCTTTCTTTCCTTCTTTTTCTTCTTAATCCTTTTGAGACAGGATTTCACTATGCAGCTCAGGTTGTCCTTTAACTCTCTTTGTATTACAGGTTGGCTTCCAACTCACGGTGATCCTCCTGCCTCAGCCTCCCAAGTGCTAGGATTACAGGCATGTGCTACCATGCCTGGCTGTATTTACACAACTATTACACAGATTCATTGACTGCACTCAGACATTTAGTTGCTTAATCTCTTGATTTTATCCCAATTTTGTTAGTCAATTTGTGTTCTCATTTTCTTTCTTGTCTAATCTAAACTCAGGGACCTAATAACTTATTTTCTTATCAATCGTCTGAACTCTCTTGCCTCATTACATTTATATCTTTTCTTTTTCCCATCTCCTCAGGAGAATCCATGCTTTATATCAATCTGTGTACTTCGTTACTCACTCCACTTAGATCCACACATTAGGTACTTAATGAATATTAAATTAATTAAGCTGATTGTCCTTGTTGCAGTAGGTAGCACCACTGCTTCTGACCATTGTAAAGCTGAACATTGTATCTGTCTTTTGGTTCGTGGAAATCTCCTGCAATAGGTTCCCCACTATAGCCACTTCCAAAGCATCTTTCCTGATCTCTTTAGCAATACATTATTATCTATGGTTAGTAACCAGAAACCTGACTTATCTGATGTGGACAGTAATACTTCTTTTCAAAGTTTTAATAACTTCTATTCTAGGATATAGAGGGAAGGTGAAAATTGATTCTTTACATCATTAGCATCATCTAGAGCTCCCATCATCAAGGATGAGTTTTGAATTCTGAATAAGGCTCTACTGGGAGGAAAAAAAAGAAATTTTAGGCAAAACTACACAAACTCAAAGGGTGTGGAAGAGTATGGTATATCCGGAGGAGGGCCAAGGAAGGTGAGTCACATTTTATTACTGCTTAGTTTTGCTTAACCCTGCATGAGATGCTGTATATGCTTTATATGTGTCACTTAGCAAGTGGTTCAGCAAGTAGTTTGGTGAACTTGAAAATAGGAAACTCAGAAGAAAAAGGTGATGGAAAATGATGCAGGGAAGCTGGAGAGTTAGTATACTGCATGATTCTCAGAGACCTTACAGGAATCTAAAAGGCTTTAGTTTTACCTCAAGGTCATGTGAAGTCCCTTTAGAATTTTAAATAAGTAATGACATATTCATATATTTTGGGAGCCAATAGAGTTAAGTTATTCATAATGTTAAGAGAATTCCAAGGTGATTGATGACATGAATCATATGTATCTATGTTACTCTCCTCTCTCAGAATTTACTGTCGTGTTTGACATGTAACAGAGTTGAAGAGTGCACCTAAAATAGTGACAGAGGCTGAACATAGGAGAATAACCTGGGCTGTGAGGTGCAGGTGGAAAACAGAGCCTGGAAAGTCTAGGAGTGGAATGGTGTAGGGACATAATTTATGATTTAAGCAGGACAGAAAAACTCAAGATAAAGGATTCAAAGCTAGTAGGTGATTCATTTATGTCTTGTGGTAGTAATTCCTACTCCAGTAAATTGTATGCCATCAAATGTTAATGAATATATATATATATATATATATATATATATATATTCATGTTTGCATTTGTAAGCAATAAAATGTTCGGGCTGGCCAGATAGCTCAGTGGACTAAAGCACCTGCTTGTGCAGAGTGCAGTGGCTGGGTTCAATCCCTGGCATGCCATGCTGACCCCACCCCTGGGGCACACTGAGACAGTGATTGAGACTGGGTGTGTTGGTATGCACCTGTAATCCCAGCACTTGGGAGGCTGAAAATGAGAGAATCACTATGAGTCTGATCTACATAGTGATATCCTGTAGACCCTGTAGAACCTGTAGACCCTGTCCTAAATAAATAAACAAAAAAAGTTTTAGTATCTAGACTTACATATACTAGATAGGAATGGTGGCACTTGACTGGACTCCTAGCACTTGAGAGGCTGAGGGAGGAGAATTGCTACAAGTTTGTAGACAACCTGGGCTAGGAAGTGAGTTCAAGGCTAGGAAGTGAGTTCAAGGCCAGCCTGAACTGCATAATGAAACTCTATGTCAAGAACATGAAAAAAGATTTACATAGGCTAGTAATTTTATCTTTTCACATGAAAAATGCCTCAGCTGATGTAGCATCTTACTACATTACCAAGGAGTCTGTTCTTCTGAATTGTTTTTTTTTTTCTCTGTTATTTTTATCAATGCATAGCTGTCTGTACCTGGTGCCCAACATCCAGTCACTATGTGGGGTGCATATTTTGTGAAGGAAAAGGGGCAGAGGAGATACGCAGCCTGATCCTGCCCCCTTGTTTGGTTTCCCCAAATCTCCACCCAGTGGGTGGCTGCACCCTACATTGTTCCAATGCAAGTGTGCTGGTTGTAAGAATATTTATGCTTTCATTACATGCATTGAAAACAAGAAACAAATAAACAAACACAGAGAAAAGAGTATTCTTGTAAAAGGCAAAAGGGTGAATAAATGTGAATGGCAACATTCAGCAGTGTCTGCCACAGCTCTATGGAAAGAGAAGGTGAAAGTGTATCCTGACAGCTTTGATAATTTCTATCTTAGAAACACTAGAGCTTTTTTCTTTTGCTTCTTTGTGAAGTTCACAAGAATACAGGGTTCATACTGATATTAAATTTCAGGAAATTGAATGAGGATGTTATAGAAAAACAGATAATCTCACAATAAATGTTTATTTCACTTAGGGGCTAGTTCATCTTCTTAGTTGTTGAAGACATCTATTTCCTTCTGTTATATGTACTCCCATACAAAGGCTGAGACTGAACCTGAGAAAACCCCTTTGCTGGCGGGAGTTCTTTGATTAGACCCTTTTCAGTCCCAGAATCCTCTTGCCTTTGTTTCACTAGTGACTCGGTGAAGGAACTGACACGCATTTTTGCCTGGCCTCATCTTTAGTATTACTAACATGTTGTAAACTGTTATTCTTTAGTTCCCCTTTTACTTTCTACCTTTTAAAACTAGAACCTTTGCTTTATCCTCACAAGGGAGATTGTGGTTATTATGCACAGTTTCTTGTCACTAAGAACTTATTGTGTCAGCTGTGTTTTATTCTGTGTGCAGCAGATGTTTCTAGACCTTTCATTTTTCCTTCCTTTGCACATGCCCAAATATAGGTTTCCAGCCTGGACCATGGGACAAATTTCTCAGGTCCAAATGCTTTCCATTCTAAGACCCACGATCTTTGGTCACTAAAGAGACAGATGTGTAGCAAGAGCCCAGTGGAGGGATGCAGAGGCTAAGCAACATGCTATTGACAGAGATGAATAAAGCCATGTGGTGATTCATGTGTATAATCAACATGGTTGATTTGTGCTGTCCTGAAAGAGCCACAGTTGCTTCTCTGACAATAATATAAGGAAAAGGAAGGGGCTCCTACTCATCACTGCTCTGTTGGAACACCAGTACTACTTACCCATTCTTCTTGTAGTATAAAGCAAAATGTAGAAATAAAAAGATTTAAATGAACATAGACATACTATCTCACCTAAGATGCACTGAAAAAATCATTATCTATCAGTTCAGTCAGTAATGTAACATCGCCTTGGTCTCCATTTGAAGACATGCTGATGCCATGGCTCTTCTGCCAGCTGGTTCAGTTCTGTGTGGTTTTTCAGTGGTGTGTGACACTTAGGTTGCTGCACCAAGATGGGCAGTATAAAATACCATACTCCATGTTGCTAAAATACTAGCAGTTTTATCCCTCTTGTTACTCTGAGTGAGTGGAGTTTTAACTCAGAATTACTTTAATATGGCCTAAGAAATGAGATTGCAGGTGTACAACCTGCTCTCTCCAAATGGCCCCTGGAGGCAGCATCTGGTAATATTGAATGATTGCATAATTAACTTGTAGAAAAGGTGATGGAAATTTCTTATTCAGGTCGAAAAGCAATAGCTTATAGGGGAGCAACTCTGCTTAAGTTCAGAACATGAAGGGGTATCATAGCTACAGCAAATCTGGGAGGAAATGATAAACACACCTTCACACATCATTTACATGCTTATTTGAGACTTTCTGGCACATTTCTTGGCTGTTAGTAAGCGTTTTGATTAACTGGTTATGGAGTTATGCAACGGATTACTGCTGTGGATTTCTCCATGGAAGATAATCCCAACCTACAAATCAAACCTGAACTAATAGTTCTTGTTTGGTGTTCTTGATTGGACAAAAGGCCTTAACAAATTGCAAAGACTATGTCAAAAGACAAATTGAGTTGGTTTGCTGAATGTAGGGAAATGCTTGGTCTGACAGTTAATCAATTGAAATACCTGCAATTGAAAGATTGTGT
Source organism: Octodon degus (assembly GCF_000260255.1). Classification (NCBI taxonomy): domain Eukaryota; kingdom Metazoa; phylum Chordata; class Mammalia; order Rodentia; family Octodontidae; genus Octodon; species Octodon degus. The sequence goes on along the minus strand of NW_004524589.1, from coordinate 24,297,521 downwards.
TACTAATTCTCTTCACAACTTATCTTTCTTTTCTCATTTCTTTTAAGTAAAGGCTCAGAAACTACTGCCTTTGCCAGCAAAGTGACCCATTTAGCACGGAGCTTTTCTTCAGCAGGGATGGTTAAACAGGAAAACTTAAGGGAGCCGCTTATCCTGCTTCTCAAAATAATTAGATTTTGCTTTGCATGTGTCTTTGCAGTTCTGGTATATATGAGACGCATATAGGTGCTGCTATCTACGCTCTGATAATGTAAAACTAATCCATTGGAGTATCACATATACCCCCACTTGTGTGTAGTTCTTGTGGACCAATTAAACATAATTAGTTATAAAACAGTAAAGCAATTCAGAAATCTATATGGATAGAGGCAAAATTTTTTTTGTAGAAGAACACATCAGCTCTACACACTTGAAGATTTGGCTTATTCAATCAGAACCAGGCATTGTGAGCATGGCCTCACTTTTCTGTCACCCCACCGACGAAGCAATCTGAGGCAGAAGCAGCATTAAATTCAAGATCCGTGTGCACACCAAGACCCTCATCTCAAACAAAACAAGAACCCGAAAGAACAAAACCAAAAACATCACCCACCAATCAGAAGAAAACAACAGTGAGAGTGGATGTGTCACGCCCAAGAATCAGTGGGTTAGGGTTAGAGTCCCACTGATTCATAGGAATAACAAATTACCTGTGCTGAATTTCCTAATGGAAATATAATTGCCTATAACGGAATGATCACTTTTCCCTATGGCAATATAATTATTTTAATGTGCAGAAACTATGGTTCTTAGGCATATTGCTGTGTTCTCTCCCGAAAACCTAGTAGAGGACAAGAGTGGCATTGACAATATAAACGTTGAAATGTTAGTCCTGTTTAATTTTATATGTTTCCTGCTCAGATTTATTTATTTATTTATTTATTTATTTATTTATTTATTTATGGCCTGCTCAGCCCACCCTGGGCTGGGACTGGTGTGGCATGTAGTGCCGGGATTGAACCATAACCTACGCACTTGCCTCAGCTTGCTTAAATAGGCGCTTTAGACCACTGAGCTATCTCACCGGCCCTCCTGCTGAGATTTTAAAAGATGATCTACTTATTTAATTATTCCAAGGCTTTTGACTATATTAGAAAAAATCAGGGTCTGAAAAATATCTTAAAGATATATCCAGTGTGAAAACACCACTGAAAACCATAATAGAAGTTGTAAAATCAGGGACTAAAATTGATGATAGGAGAAGAGAAAAAAACACTCTAATCTATGAAAACATTCTTTGGATCTTGATTTCACTTGACACATTGTATAAATGTATCCTTAAAATCATCTAGGAATGTTGAATATGAAATACATATTAGGTAATATTCAGGAATTATTATTAATTCTGTTTGGTTTGATAGTGGCATGATATATATTCATACTACAAATGTGTCTTATCAATTTGGGATGCAAAGAGTAGCAAAGATTTCACAGTTGAAATGGCATAATGTCTGGAGTTTGCTATAATCTAGAAAACAAACAAAATATGTTGGAAGATATAAATGAAAACCAACTGACAAATGTCATAATTGGTGGATGATGAATACAAAGAGTTTTATATTATTCTTTCTGCTTCTATCTTTGCACATTAAATTTTGGCATTTTAAATCTTTGCACAATAAAACTTCAGTCTCAGTTCACTGTGTTAGAAAGGAACAAGTAAACATGTTGGAAATAACTTTTTCTTTTATTAGATCTTACTTTGGGGATCCTTAACAAAGAATCTTTTTTAGAGCTACACACATAAAACCAAAGTCCGCTTTGTCTAGGGTATTTTATTTCTCTGTCCACAGATATCAAAGAATTAAAGGACAAGCTGATTTTACCATTGTAACACTAGGCTTAAATCAAGGCAAACAGTCTGCTAACACCACACGGAAGGTGGTCTGTCCCCAGCTGCAGTAGATGTTAGGGGCACAGCCAGGATTTACTTGTTTCCTCTGCAAAAGTGGAGAGAGGAAGGCCCGGGACAAGAAGCCTCTCTCCTGTCTTTCCTAGCTGGTGAGGAAAGCTGGGAGTGCCCTCTGACTCCTGGGAATAGTGTGCATGAGGAAGAACAGAAATCCTATTTTGCTGTGAGGAATTTATATAGAGAGAAACATTCTTGGCATTCTCATATTAGAGGAAGCAGCAGTTTCCTTATGGAAACCGAGGCATTGCTTCTGCAAAGTACTGACAGACATGTGGAGGAGCCTGAGGAGTGGGAGTACACCAGATACACTTGGGAATTGCATGGTTAATTACTTTAATAATTTCTCCCCTACATATGTAATGGGTGCACAGGGATAGGTTCTGGGCCTAGTATAAATTGCTAAATCATCATGGTGGTCATCTAATACGGTTGATGCCCTTAAAACAAAGGCCTGTCTTCCCAAGACCACCTCCTCACGTCTTCTCCAACTCAGCCCAGGGTAAAATTTCCTTTTACCCTTTCCACCACCTCAGGGAAGACCTCCAGTAAGCTCTCTCAGGTAAATCTAAACATCACCCTCAAGCCCCTCCCCTGACAAAAGGCCATCAAAGCCTCAGCCTCCCTTTGTTCCAGTGGAGAGAATTCCTTATTTTCCCCACATACTCTCAGTGTCCTCAAAGAAAATAAAAGCCTCTTTCCCTTTTTCCTTCTATCTGGTTCTATGCTGTGCTGGGCACCTGAAAAAAAAACCTATCACATAGTACCTTAATGCTCACAGAGCCTTTCTTTTGCTCTAATTTTTGGTCTACAAGGACAGCCAACATTTTGGCCCTAGCCTTTCAAGGTCAGTGAGGATTCAGTACATAGGAGAACCTATACTGTAACATCATGTAACTCAGTTGTGTCCCAATTTTTCTGTTTAAGGAGATTATGGGGCCACAGAAGAAAGTGATCAATGATGTAGAGTGTGCCTAAGGAGAGTCACATGGAGAGAAAACATTCTCTCAGGCTTTCACAGAAAACAAATTGGTCAAGCAATGGCCTTGACTCATCCACATGGCTGACACTGACAAAGGATTTACAAACTGCAGTACAGGGTTTCAGGGTAAATCCTGAGGGGATTTGACTGACTTTGTGAGATACAAAAGTTACATTTCTTGTTATATAAGTCTTGCTTTACCTTGGTCTTAACCATCAAGCAGAAAAGTATAAAAACGAGGTATAAAAAGGAAAGCCATATTAATATGCTGAGCTGTAAAAGGCTCAAGTCAACATTTTCTGACATTGCCAGTTCTACAAATGACCCACTACTATTATGGACTACTGGACTATTTTGGATTATTTTACTGAATTCACGCACCTACAATATTTAAATGAGAATGGAATACCCATCTGTGACAAAACTAAATAAAAAAAGGAGATACAAATGTCAGACCATTTTGTATCTGTATATACAAAATAGTTAAGATAGATATACAGCTACTTTCTCTTAATTCAATGAGAAGAAATATTTGTACTAATAGTATTTGGACAGGATATCATGTCTGCATCTTGTACTATGAATAACCAATATGAAGACAACAATATGCAGTGTACTAATTATTAAAACTGTCCTACTGATTGGTTTTGAAAGTGTCTCATTGCTATTTGTTTCTCAATAAAATTAATAAATAAAAATAAAAAAATACTCATGAAAAAAAATACTCATGGAAGCCCTCCTTAAGGGCTTGTCAGGAGGGTGGGACACCAACTGCTGTGTTTTTCAGACTATTTTGATCATTAACTTTTCCTCCCACAGAAACCTCCTGGGGGAGTAATATTCTTGGAACACATTTTTGGAAATGCTATCCATGACTAACCCTCTTCATTTTTGGTTTTAAATTTTGAGACAGGGTCTCTCTCTGCAGTGCCAACTGGCCTCCAGCTCCAAGTGATTCTCCTGCCTCAGCCTCCAGAGTACTATGATTATAGGCATGTGCCACCATGCCCTGCTTAACCAAACTATTGTCAACTTCAAGCCTGAAGTATATAATAGGCTCATATTTTTTTTTTTTGGTGCCAACTCTAACCAAATCAATCAACTTTTCTAAGTGCACCAATGTATTCAGTGTCTTCTACATGCTTATATTTTACCTTGTTTCAGGGGATAAAAGATGAATAAGACAAGTTTCTGGCCATGAAAGGTTCATAATCTACCAGAGGAACCAGATATAATGCGAATGATCTGGTAAGTGTTCGCAACCTGGCTGAATGTGGCCTTGGCGATGACAGCCCAAAGAAGGGAGAGAATAGTGGAACCTCAAACCCCAGAAGACAGCGTGCCTTCAGGCACTGACCGCCTACCTGGTATCTACTCCCCACCTCCTGGGCATTTCCCTTGCCTCCTTCCAAGCAGGAGTGATCACTCCCCCTCTTTAGATTTCCTGGTTTCTGTAGAGATATTCTTGCATCATCCGGGAGGCCAACTACCAGAGAAAATTTAATCAGCACCATCCATACCTCGAGACAGAGCCAGGGCTAGGAGCAGGGAACGGCCTGAGCCAGCCCAGTGACAGTGACTCCCAAGTACTGTATCTGGAGCACCTTGACCTTGAGTTTCTGCCTCCTGAAAGGCTGCTTTCATTTCTGCTACTTTGAGGAAAAGGAGCCTGGAGCACAGTTGGAGGCAGAGGAGGGAGGAGCTGAGAGGTTTACAAGGAACAGAGCAAATGCCTTTAGATCCGGCATTAAAGCCCACACTATCTCTACATATTTTAGTTCTTTGAGTAAAAAGTTTCCTTTACTGCTGAAGCCCATCTGTCTTAGATTTTGTGTTTCTTGTACCTGTACCATGCTAAGTGATGTCTTCCTGCATCTATGCCTTTGTGTCATCACTTTCCAGCCAAGCTAGCTGCCTTTCCACCCATCTGGGTCCCACTGAAGTTCTGCCATCACCCTGCAGCCCCCTGCACCAGCTAAGCTCACAGTGCTCTCTCTCCTGTGCCACATATTTGCAAAATATTCGCATAGCCCATATGCATATGCCCAGGCACTCAGGGATGTGTCTTCTCTCCTATACTGATTGGTAAACCCCTTGAACAGTGTAGCTTATAAATGGGTAACATTACATGGGATGCAATGTCCTGTGAACATTTGTTGAATTAATATTAAACTTTTCCATCACGCCCTATCTCCTGCAGTTCTGATCAGAACACTTGACGTACAGCAGAGCTGTGACAGTCATCACACTTACCTGTCTGTCATCTTGGTATTTTCTCTTGATTCTTTTCAAGTGAGAGTGATCAGTCCCCTTTTTGTACACCCATAGTTTTGTCACAGCTATCACACTATGGCTTTTATTTTTGGAGCTCTTCCCCTGTTGGTATGTAGGGACTGAGAACATATTTAATATATCTACACAATTCTGCAGCAATGTTTCCACTTTGCACACACATATCACAGAGAACAGGCCAAGTGGTAACATGAGCCTGAGCTGCACATTTTCTTCATACATTCACAAACAAGGCTTGTTGGTTCAAATGTAATCTTATCAGAAAATTTTTTTATGTCAAAGTTTAGTGCTAGAAAATGATTTCTGTTTCTGGATGACAACCCCTACTCAAACCATTTTCCTCACTGTGGTAAATGAATTGTATTGAATCTGAACACAAAGTAGGGCGGGAGCAGATATTATTGAATTCTGGTACAGCACCAAGACCCTTTGATAAATACTGAGTTCACCCGGTGTGATGGCTGGAATATGAGATGCCTTGCGTGGCGTGCCCCGGGAGATAACATGTCATTAAAGAAGTACGATAGCTAAAAAGCCCAGCCTTCTGGTCAGCTTTGTATCTTTTTCTCTTCCCCAGAATTCTGGGTTCTTCATGAGTTTGTATCTATCTGAGCCCCATTTCCAGGTCTTTGATGAAGCTTTCACACTGTCCCTTTGCCAAGGCTAAAATAGTTCTTTTTTTCTAAGTGCTACTGTCTTCATCAGCCACAGAATGTTTCATCAGTCTTCTCAGACTGTTATTCAGAAGTAATTGTAATGTTCTTTCCTAAATCACCAAGAACTTTATTTTTTTCTGGTTATGGAAACACCATCACGAGGATCCAGCTTCTTTGATGTCATGCAGAGGAAGAAATCTATTGACGCAATGCACAGACACTCTACAACACACATTCAGGAGTGGCGGCTTCTTGGCCATTGAGAGAAACCAGAAACGCTTCTCTGAGGTTGCAGGGAACACATTGCCCACCTCAGGAGAATTTGGAAAAATAAAGAAAAGAATTCCACCAATGCTATGCTTGGGAAAACTATGAAACATTTTTAAGAGCACTTAGACTATACTCAAATGAAGTTATAGCAGCAATTTTAATACAGGACATGTTGCTATGGTGTGATTTATGGACCCGGCAGCCTCAGGGTCACTTAGGAAGTCAGGGGAAATGCAGATTCCCAGGCCCTGTGGTAGCTTCCCGAGTCAGAATTCACATATCCCCAGACAACGCCTATAAATAGTAATGTTTAAAAAGCACCAACTGTAAAATAAACTTTTAAACACCAAAATGTTTTTAACACTATTGCTGACAGATTTTAAATTTTTATATTGTACTAAGCTTTCTGCCATGAAAATTCACAGTGGATACTCTTCCAAAAGGTAACTAAAATATAGACTCAGTCAACCTAGTCCTCACAGACTGGTAGAGACAAAAAAGAATGTATGAGAGCCTATAAATTAGTGTGGCCAACTCAATATAATAAACTAGGGTGATACTAAGTTAGATATAATATTCCCACTTGACTACCACCCAAGGATGCTGTAATGTTCAGCACTGTTATTTATGGAACACAGTAACATGAATTGCGAAAGAACTGTGTAACCAACATTCTTGCAAATTATGTTTTGATGAGGATTTCCTCCAGCAAATATTTTCTCCATTATAGAATGTTCAAAAGTATGCTCGTATCAACCTTAATTACCAGAGATCTTATAATTACGGATGCAAGCTCAAAAAAGTAGGAAATGGGTTGTGTGCACAGAAGGATACAAGGGTTTGTGGGAGCCAAAGGGGTACAGTGCTCACAAACACAAAAGGCAGCAGAATTCTACTGACCAGTAAGCCTAGCTGGAAATAAAAACATGTTTGTTGCTCTTGTTTTTAAGCAATATTTAACTTTCAGCTTTAATATAGAAAAGCTGCAGTATTTATCTGAAAGTACAGAATAATTTTGTTATCTCAGGAAATGTACTTCAGCTTAGACATTTACTACTGAAATACAAAGCTGGCATAAATTTTAGAGCCATGTGATGCAAACATTTCAGCATCACTGAAAAGTCTGTACTAAGTGCTCTTTAGAAGCAACCCTACCTACAAGGCATGAACTTACAATGTGACATTTATCTTTACCTAGTCTAGTCTAGGTCAAGCACTATGAGGTTTTAAGGATCCTAGTAGAATTTATGTACTGCCAGTGTTTTCTTTGAGGTAGTTGAGAAACAAAGATAGATAAGATATGTATTTCTGTTCAGTTAATAATATATTAAGAAAGTCTTCATTTAAATTCTTCTCTCTCATCTTTAATGGATCTTAAATGGTCTTTAAAAATTGTAGGGATAAACAAGATATTCCCAAGTCTCCTAAAACACCTCAGGAGACCAAGAACAGAGCAAGACAGCTGTAGGCAGCGATGAGCTCACCAGCAAACATACTATTCAGTTAACAATAATTTCCCACTTGATCATCAACTTGGTGCATTCTCCTCATATTGCAGGTGTTCAGGCTTAGCATTGTTTAAGGCCCCAGCAGTTTGGGCTGTTGCAGGGGAGTTGGGAGGGGCAGGGGGAATCAAGTGTCAGTCTTGAAACTTGTAGCTTGAATTGGTGTTAACGCTCATCAGACTGATGACTTTGACTGGTAGGACCTCTTTAGTTTGCTGTAGGTTGTCTGGAGTTCTTTAGTGAGCACAGTTAGGCCCTTATCAGCTATGGTTCTTGCTATGACCAATGATTAAAGAAGCATTGTGAAGGGCCAAGGATATACACGGGCTGATAATGCATCTGTTACGTATGCAATCACTAGATTCTTCTAGAAAAAAAGGACACAACAAATAGCCAACAGATATAATCTTTTTTTTTTTTTCTTCTTTTTTTGTGGAACTGGGGATTGAACTCTGGCCCTTGTGCTTGCCAGGCAAGTGCTTATTCCATTGAGCCATCTCCCCAGCCCCTTAAACTTTTTTTTGTTTGTTTGTTAGCGAACAGATATAATCTTAATGATCATGTTTTTTTTTTTTTTCTTTCTTTTTTAGGGAAGGGTCTATAAGGTGTTCAGCGTCTCACTACTAGATCAGACTCAAAGTGATCCTCCTATTTACAGCCTCCCAAGAGCTAGGATTACAGGCACGCACCACCAAGCCCAGTCTCAATTGCTGTCTCAGCAGGGGTTGCGGGGCTGGCATGGCCCCAGGGATCGAACACCTGGCACCTATGTCTGCTTGCAGGCACTTTAATCCGCTGAGCTATTTGGCCAGCCCTAAAGAGTCCTAGGGTTTTGTTTTGTTTTGCTTTTTTTGGTGGAACCAGGGATTGAATTCAGGCCCTTGCACTTGCCATGCAAGCCCTTATTCTACTGAGCTATCTCCCCGGCCGATCATGTTTTTCTTAAAAAAGATTTTCTTTCCCCTTCAGGGATGTAGGAAATGATACTTTGGTAAGGGACTTTTTTGCTGCTTTATTCTCAGTTTAATCTATGGTGATGATTGTAGTGCATTTTATTTGAAACTCACTAGGTTGAAATTCCCTTAGTCATGTTTGGCCCTCCCCTGATGTTGACATGAAGTCTTGGGCACAGAGCCCAGGTCTGGATTTCAGGTTACAGAGTGGTCTGGCTTGCTGCTGTCATTCCCAGAAGACCAAGCAGTAGCACGCAAAACTGAGATAACTTGGAGTTCAATGTCTGGAAATTCTGCAAAGCTAGTGGCACAGCGTGCATTGATGACGGTCAATTGATGCACTCAGGATCAAAGAAACCTTAGCAAGGTCATGCTCAGTGCTGTGCTTAGCTTCACATAACAACAACTTCAGGATTCTTTTACTCCATCCAGTCACTCATCTTTCTGCCTTTAATGTGTCTTTTGTTATTTAAAGCACATTTTTAAAAAGTTAAGACATGTAGAGCTTCCTATGTATCAGTCATGATCTAAGTTCATGATCTAAGTGTTTATGTGGTTGACTCCTTGCATAAACTGACCCAATATGGTATGCACCTCGTCTTTCACAGAGGAGGAAACAGAGACACAGAAAAATGAAGTAAGTGGCTTGAAGGAACCACCAGTAAATGGCTGAGATGGTATTTAACCCAGGAGTCTAGAGAAGGAATTTTGTACTCTTAATTTCTGCTACCTGGTGTTGTATTATGTACTTGTGAGTGAGATATCATCAAAAAGCCAAAATGTAGGGTTCTCACAGAAAAAATATTCCAGAAAGGTTAGTTCCTCTTGTGCAAAAACGTATTTGAATATGCTGTGTCTCAGGTGTGCAATGTTCCTCATCGCTCGGGTGTTAGGGGATAGGTTTGTGAGTTAGCCCATATGGCTTCCCAATCCCTTAGCAGCTGCATGGTGACGAGCAGGCTGTGTCGCTTTTCTGTGCCTTCGTGCAAACCAGTGTCACTGACCACATGAAGCTTTTGAACAATTCTCAGTGCATAGCAATTCTTCACTAAATTTTGTTGTTGCCTAAATTGATTTAATATATCCAGCATTCCATAGGAACATGGCAGAAGGTAAGCAAATGTTTAACGAATGACTGAATGAAAGCACGACTTCAATAATTCGCCCAAATTTGATTTGCCCCGGGGACATCTGGGGGCCAGAGAGGTTGTATAATATTTTCTGGTTCCCTGAAGGTGCCAGGATGAGTCAGCAAGCTCTCATCCGGCATTTGACAGTGACATGCTAAGCTGCTTGGGCACCGTCTGCCTGTGACATGGTCTAAGCTCTGGCACATTCCATGATTTGAGACACTGACAAACACAAGCCAGGTCAGCTCAGAGGTGCTGAGAGTGATTGCAGATTAAAAAAAATTACAGCTATTTACCATCACTCATTAAAGACAGCAATGTGACTTCAGATGATCAGATCTTACTAAATGACAGTTATTACTTTTTAAAACTGTGTCTGTACGACAGAGATAGTGTTTACAAGGTTGTTCCATTGAGACAACATAAGGTCTAGGAGTATATTTAGAATAACAAAAATAAACCAAAAATGTGGATTAGTACAGCTATGGAGTTTTGTCTACATGACTTTAAAGTGTCTTCGTATTGATAAACTATGTGACAAGCCAGGTGTGGTGACCCAGTATTTGGGAGGCTGACGAAGGAGGGTCACCATGAGTTTGAAGTCAGCTGTGGCTACATAGTGAGTTCAAGGCTAGTCTGAATTACACAATGAGACCCTGCCTAAAAAGAATACCTCATGCCCCTCAAAAACCAAAGTAAGAAAAAATTATACACTATAATCTATTAATGCTTTTATTTCATAAAAAATTTTAAGGGGCCGGGGAGATGGCTCAGTAGAATAAGTGCTTCCCTGGCAAGTGCAAGGGCCTGAGTTCAATCCCCAGTTCTGCCAAAAAAAATAAAATAAAATAAAAATAAAAAATTAACAACTACTAATTAGATGTTGGATACTGTCTTTGGAATTAAGGATGTACCAGTAAGCAAAACATATCTAAATGATATCAAATCACCAGGCTGTAACATAGAAAATTTACATTAGATTATCTTACTTTAATAAAATAATAATTTTATGCCAATCGCTATAATAAAATACTGGTTGTAGCCTACCTTTATGAGTAAAGATTTGTCACACAGCTTTGGAGACTGAAAGTCTGAATATCATAGTTTGGGTACTAGAGAAGCCCTGCCAGGTGGCAGTGCATGCATGGGACAGAACACCCTGAACTTGGAAGCAGAGAGACAAGGAAGCGCCAGGCTTGCTTCTTTATACGCATCTTAGCAGGAAGGAGGGGTGTCAAGGGGTCATGGGAGAAGTTGCACAATCACTCTTGGAAGTTCACACCTGGTGGTCCAGGGGCCTCCCGCTAGGTCTCACCTCTTCATGACTGCGCCATGGCCCAGTATCTCCTCCTTTGGACCTTGCCCTTAACTCTTGGACTCTTGGGGACTCTTTAACCACTACTACCCGACAATCCATGAACCTGACTCAAACTTGATAACCCAAAATTTTGCGGTTTATGCCTTATCTCTACTAAGCCAAAACCATATTTAAAACATGTTACTGTGTCTTTAAAAAACATTAAATTGCGTCTCAATTATTATCTAGAGCCAAATATGATGGTAAAACCTTTTACAGCTAATAGAGCTAATTTCTGAAGAGCAATAGTTTTGAATGTGATTTTCTGTGGGCTATTATTGGTATTCAGCTTCAAAACAAAAAGTAATTTTTCTGCTTAAAGAAACTAGGAGATGTTCCTGTGTCTCATGAATATACAAGAGTGAAAAATGCCACTCAAGTTTGTGCAAACCTCTTTGAATTTTGGAACCTTCTTTCTAGCAGAGCTTTTCGTGGAACAATTGCTTCACCAAACACAGTTTGGAAAAAAATGCTAAGCTGCTTCAATAATTTATCTGCAGTGAATAGAAGAATTATAGGCATGGGTAGGCCAGTAAGAAAAAGGAAAAATTCAATTTTTATCTGGTCTTGTAAGATCAACAATAGGATAGTAAAAATGTTTCCTAGATCAACAGCTCTCTTTTTTCTTTTTCTTTCTTTCTTTCTTTTTTTTTTTTTT
>NW_004524589.1:24250194-24284994 GCF_000260255.1 Octodon degus | reverse complement strand
TCACCAGCCCCACGATATCACTTTCATCCCCGTATTTCAAACATTTATTTCAGCCAATGCTGTTAATTTTTGGTATTTTTATTCATATATAAACCATGTGCATGCTCATATAAACCTGCCCATGTGTGCCATGCATCCTTTTCATACCTTTTACTTCAGTCTTAAGAAGTCAAATTGGATGTTATAATTATTATGATAACTACTATTATTTTGGTGGTATTGTGAATGTAATCCAAAGCATCACTCATGTTGAGTAAATATTCTATTACTGACCTACAACCGTAGTCCATACTTTCCATTCCTTTTTCTTTTCAGTTGTCTTGGAAGTTATTATTATTGTGGTTGCAGTACTTGGGACTGAACCCAGAGCCTTCACACTAAGTTACCTCCTTAGCCCTTTTTATTTTTTATTTTGAGACAAGGTCTCATTAAATAGTGAAGTTGCAGGGCTCAAACTTGTGTTACTCCTGTCTCAGCCTCCCAGTATGCTGGAATTACAGCATGCATCAACATGTCCTGCTGGCAATTTTTTTTTTTTTTTTTGTGGTACCGGGGCTTGAACTTATTTTACTTAAAATAGCGCTTATTTTACTGAGCTATCTCCCCGGCCCCCTGGGAATTATTTTTGACCAGTCCTTTAAGAACTTCCACATTCTTTTTCCTGAAGTGTGCGCAGAATTCCATTGACTAGGTGTGCCATAAGATATTAACTAACACATTTTAAGCCAACATTATTTCTAATATTTTGCTACTACCAAGATTACCACAAAGAATAACCTTGGCAAATATATTAGTTCACATGCTTAAAAGCACATTTTTTAGTATAAATTCTTATAGTAGACTTATTGAGTTAAAAATATATAGATTAATAATTTCATAAATATTGTCAAATTACCCTCCACAGCAGTTGTACCAATTTGCCCACCCACCAAAAGTGTATAAAAATATCTCTTTCAGCTCTACCCCTGAAAAGTGTCCCTCACTTTTTGATTTTTGTAAAAGCAGTGAGTGTAAAACATGATCAAAATGTAGTTTAAGTTTCAAGTTTATCTCTTAAAGAAGCATGAGTTTTTAAATTACTTTTCTTCTTTTTCTCTTTTGTTCTGCTGTTTGAAATCAGGGCCTTGCACATGCTAAGAATGTGTTCTACCAGTAGGTTTCTTTTTGCTTAATTGAAAAAGTCTTACAGAAATAATCTGAGAATACACTATGTATTGCAATGGTCCTGTTGTACAGCCTGTACTGAATTTAACCTTTCTTTGGTAACCCACTGTCATTGTTATGCACATAAATGTGTGCTGTAATGAAGTGAGGACAGGGGCAAGCAGGGCCTTTTGTCAAGAGTTGGGTTGAGTTTTGAACACCGCTCAGGTTGCTTGTCTGGCGAGTTAATTTCTCTCAGCTGATACTCCATGAATAAAAGCATCATTTTGACTTCTAATCTGTTTCTTTCTTTTAAATTAAAAAAAATCTTCTATTTATTTTGCTATAGGATCTCACTGCACAGCTTGGACTCATAGTGATCTTCCTGTCTCAGCCTCCCCAGTGCTAGGATTATAGGTGTGTGTCCAGTTTCAGTGACCAGCATGGCACACCTAGGGTGCAAGACCAGCAAGACATGAGGTACTAGGGATCAAACCTGGCACCTTGAGCTTCCCAAGTAGGCACTTAGACAGCTGAACTGTCTCCCCAGCCCTCTAATGGGTTTCTTTAATTAATATTTTATCATCGCAAGGAAAAGGATAAAAAAGTCTGCTAGAGTCTACAAAATAATTGTGATAGCTTCCATTTGCTGTGTCATTTATGTTTCAGGTTGATGTTTATATGCACTGACTATGAAATATTAATAAAGACCATACAAGCAGGAGGTAAATATTATTTGCATTTCCCTGATGAAGTGACTCAGGCTACCCCACAGTTTACAAACTAGAGGGCTGGGATTCAGGGTTGCATGGCCATGTGGACTCTTTCCTCCCTGCTGAAGTGACAATGGTTTCTCTCACAGTTCAAAGAGCTTTCTCTCTGCTTCTGGTTGGATTCCCAGATGTGTGGTGGCATCTGAGGTTACTCTCCTGTGACCCCTGGGAGCACAGGGCACAACTGCAAGTTACTTTCCACTCAATAGACTTTTGAAGCCAGAAGCTTCGAGTTTCTTAATGTGAACCCAAATAACGAAAAAGCCAGGTCAGCAATCATTTTAGCAATAAATGTCTGCTTCATTATATTGTGAACTCTTTTGCTAATGAGTTCTCCTTTCAGAGGGTTTTATGTGAAGCATGTGACAAGCAGTATATTCTGTATTTGAATTAACAAGGAAATTCAAAGAGCTTGGCATCTGCGTCATGCAGGTGACTGATTTATCATTTCCTATCTGGCTAACTCACATCTGAGGCTTCTTTATCATTGTTTTATCATGAGATAGGATTTTCCTTCTTGACCACTCTTAGTGCAATAATAATATAAAGCTCTGGTAAGTCTTTGTGTTTTGATTAAATTCATTTTCATTCCATTTTATGTTAAACAAAGCATCACAAGTGCATTCTAATACAGCCCTGGGAGGAGCTCATTTCCCCTCTTGCATGTTAGTAGTTAATGAGGTTAATGAGCCCCGCATGCTTCCATGTCCAGGATTCAGGTTTCTTAAGACAAAATTATAAGCGGTCCTGAGTTTTCCTAGCAATGCTTTCAAGAATTCTCACTAGGTGGCCGTGATTCTTGAGCACATGACATGTTAGAAGGTCCATTAGGAAGAGCTGAGCCCCTGATGTTGGGTCATTCCCCAACATTCTAAAAAGCCACATTCTTAGAACACCAGAAAGGCCAGTTAAAGGGTAGGAACTCTGTATACACAAGCTGTGAAATTTTACCTTTTCCCTCCACCTAGTCATTATTTTTAGTTTCATCAATTCTGCCTTCGAAACATGAATGATTTAAGTTCCTCTCTCAAGATCTCATGACACCTATTTTTCAAAAAAATTGTGATGGACTGGGATTTTTCTCCTTTTCTTCCAAATCACCTGTGTTGATTGGGCATCAGTGGCTGTTAGGTTTATGGTCCACTTAAAAATCTCGACAGACACATTCAAACTCAGATAACTAAGCCTGCTAAACCAAAGCAGCAAACTGATGAGCATTTGAGGAATTTGTCCTTCCCTAAAGAGCAGAACAAATCAGCAGAAATACCTTTGAATATTGACCAAATTTTAATTCTTTTTCAAAAAATCAAAAGGTAACAAATTGCCAGTGGTAGACTGCAACAAAAGCAAATCAAGGAATGTGTTAGTAATTTTATAAAAATACTGCCTACAACTTCTTGTTCTAGTTTGATTCCTTTGGCAAACTACATTGCATAGTTATTTAATTTAAAACCCCCCCACAATTTCTAGGTTCATAGAATAGAGGTAACAATCTAATCTAAGCCTCCTGTTCTTCTTTTTCAAATATTGAAATAGCCCCTGGTTTTACTTGGGAAAAAAGTTAGTTTCCAGACATCTAAGAACATTCATTGGATCTGTTAAAAAGATATTATGAATTTGAAAGTTGTTGTGGCTCTGCAGTATGATTTATGAATGTTTATTGTATTTTGGTTTCCTGTAGTATGCGATGTGATTGCAGGTAATGAAATGGGCTTCTGAAGAAGCATGAGAAATCAGTTCTGTTACTTCATCTTTCTATAGTTTGACATACATATTTCACAGAACGGATACAAGCTGTCAATTCAGCAGCAAAGCTACGACCTGCGTTGGATGATTTACATTAAAGAAGAGGCTATTTACATTAAATAAGAGGAGTTTATTTTGATGGACATTTTGGGCAGTCAAGTGAAATACATGGACTCTTCCAAAGAATTTTTAATTCTTAAAATGCATAGGTTTTCAAGAAAATAAATTATATTAACATAGAGTTGATTCTTTTTCCACTACTTGAGGTAATCTCTCGAATTATCACCATACATCCACACACAGGATGTATAGCTGAAAGTGTTTTCTGCCTAGGCAATGCTTGTCAGCCAGAGAGCAAGGGTGGGACAGGAGCCAGCATGGCTTGCTCTTGCTCCATCCCTCGCCTGCTTCCTCCCCTGCTCCACACTTCTTCGAAATGTCTGTTCTCTTCCTTTTGTCTGGTCCCTTCTCTCAGGAGGAAAGTTCTGATCAGTGTAAGCACATCCTTATTCAATAATTGAAAGGGCTATTTGCATGGAAATGGCAATATAGCTTGGCCTCTTGTCTTTTATTATAGCATTTTGGAGACAATAGATTTCATTACATGGGTGGTGATTTGTTTTGTTGAACATGTTTATGGATTTGAATACACAAAAATGCTTCTCAATAAGATGAGGTTATTTCTGATGAGCTCATCATAAGTTAAAAATATAATTCTAAACTGCATTTCATATCCTTACCAACGGAACGTTATAGCTTAGCTGTAGCTAACTTACAGGCACCCAGAAGACTTATACTAATTTACAGTTAGACCAAAGTTATCTCACAGAAAGCTTATTTTTAGTAAACATGCTTTTATTTCAAAATAAAAAAACCATAAGCGAACCATCACAAGTTAAGGAAGGTCTGCAGAGGTTTGCTGTAACCGAAGTCATTTATCTTTTTTTCTACAGGGGATGTAATTTGGAGGAGTAGGGGCATTCTGGGAATGAAGGATGGGAGAAGAGAGGACAAGGAAAGCGAATATAAGATATGACATCGATGAATATATCATCTCATTGTACCTACTGACATTATTTTTGGTGATGGTAATGATGGAAGCCAGTGAAGGAGACACTGTTTGCAGAGGAGGGCATGAATGAATCCAGGAATTAGAGAAAACAGAGCTGAAGTTTCATGGTAAAATTTTCTAAATAAATTCATGAGGAGTTAACGGATATTGACCTAGTCTCTTTGTATTGCTGTAACAAAATACCTGAGCCTGAGTAATTTATAAAGTGTAAAAATTTATTTTCTCTTAGTTTGGAGGCTGGAAAATCCCAGATCAAGGTACTGGCAGGTGTGGTTTTATGGTGAGGGCTGCATCCTCCAGAGAGGAGGTGCAGTGTGCCTTCAGTGGGCACTAGGTGGGAGATCAGGTTAGGTTGACTTCCTTATGGCACCCCCACCCCTTCTCTGTGTGCATGGTACTGAGGACTGAACCTAGGGCCTTCACACTGAGTCACATCCTGAGCCCTTTTTAGTTTTAATTTTGAAAGAAGATCTTGTTCAGTTGTTAAATCTTCCAGGCTGGATTTAAACTTGAAATCCTCCTGATTTACTTTCCCAGAATGTTGGAATTATAGGTCTCCATCACCAATCCTAGCTCTTTTTAAAAAAAATCTATTTATTTGGTACAGGGTCTAGCTACACAGCTCAGACTCGTAATGTTCCTCCTGTCTCAGCCTTTGCAGCACTAGGATTACAGTGGTGCACCACCATGCCTGGCTTCCATGGCCAGCATGGCTTGCCTAGGTTTCCAGGGCCTGCACAGCATGTAGTACCAGGGTCTTTGCACTTGCCAGGCAGGTACTTAGACCACCAAGCTATCTCCCCAGCCCCCTAACTCTTATTATCCCATTCATGAAGGACATAGCCTTCATGATCAACTACTTCTTACAAATTTTCACTCCTCCGAATCTTGGAAGGAATGCATTCACACAAGACAGTATCCTTCAGCTTCTTAGTTGCCCAGGCGACAGTTCCTATTGCAGTTCTGGTTGCTTCTGTCTCCTGGAAGCAGCTGGTCACTGAGATATGCACAGGGGTCACTGTGACACATGTTATGAGAGCTAATTTCCAACTGGCAAGCCATTGTGCCTTTGTACTCTTTGCTTGCTCATCCTCTATGATCCCTAGACCACCAGAGGCTGCATATTCTGGGACTGATCCTGATCAGTGCCCATCCATGTAAAAAAATCTGCTTCCAAATCCTAGGTGTTATTTGTCATTTCTGTTTGCCATTTCTTCTGGTGTGTTGAGTGGGAAGACCAACCATGCTGACTTTTTTGGTCACCAGCACTGTCCCTCATAGACAGAGCAAGGACCTCTGCAGGTCCTGACAAGAAGGTGCGATTGTTCAAATCCTCTCGGAGGCCTGCTGGAGGATTCTTGGCTCCCTGCTTGCAAGGCTCACACCAAAACCCAAAAGGAGGAAAATTCAATCCGTCCATAATCCGTCTGTCTATCTGTCTGTCTGTCTGCCTGCCTGCCTGCCTGCCTGCCTGTCTGCTTGATTTTGTTAAGACTCTGAGGGCACCCCAGTTAGTCCGACAGTGCTGCTCAGCTTGAGCCGAAGGGTGTCTCATCAACTCTTGTTGGTCAGGACCACCTCAAGGGAAGGGGGCTGGCACATTTAACCTCCGAGAGCCTGTTCAATGAATGTGTGAGTGAGTGGAATGGACAGCACAAGCAGTAGCCTGCTCTGTCTGTGCACCAAGACTGGGATACGCTCATCAGTGTGGCTAGGTGGGTTCTCACATACAGTGCCATGGAAATTGACATCTGGCCTCATGGAGGCCTCAAACCCTCCTTAGCGAAGTCATGTCTGGTTCTCTGCAAGAGGCATGGTCGGGGGGCACCTAAGTGTTTTCTTTCTGAGGACCGCCCAGCCTTTATCTATTGTGCCATCATTCAAGGGAACACACACACTTAGGAAGTCAGAGACAGGATCTAATTAGTCAAAACTCACAGCCCCTGACTGTAGAAAAAAAAAGAGCTTTTATAAAGTTGAAATCAAACCAAACTGCTCCCTGAATCTCAACGAAAAGGCAATAAGGCCCATTTTTCCCTGGCGACTTTATAGGCACTGCAGTTGCTACCAACACCTATATTTTCACTCTCCGTTCTTGACTCATTTCTGTCCAGCCAGTCAAAACGGTTCCAGCTAGCCACTGCCTGCATTTGGCCCCAGAAGTCCTCATGCCAGAGCCTGCATTTCCTACCCCGATCAGATGGCATCAGCTAGCACTTGCCCAAGTCAGCTGTCAGCAATTCCTTCTGAGGTCCACATTTTGACTGAGGAAAAATTGGACCATCAGTCCTTGTGAATGAGTTTCCATGGCCTCTTCCACACGTCATCCTGCCTAGAAACAGCCCAGTTGAGTTCTTCTCGAAAACATCAAAGAAGTGGGCAAAGAGCCCAGGAATAGGCCAAAAGTAGTTACTACTCTTACCCAGAAGCCTGATGTCAGGATGGTGGACACTAAATGTCATTCAGATTACAACCCTGTCATCAGTCTAATGGCCTCAGACCGGGCCAGTTCAGGCTCCCTTCTTCATCTAGGCCACCAGGAGTCCATAGCACCATCACTGGGACAACGAGGCTTGCCCCTTCTGCCGGACACAAACTTGCAGCCTGGGAGGACATCAGTATAAGTCAGTTCCCATACTACTTCAGGGAATAGACCTCCTCTTCAAGCTACAAATGACCATCTCCTTTGCACCAAGCTAGTCAGCCCCCTGTCATTTAACCCTGCACTTTCACCTCTGTTTCCTGAGAGGAAGGTGCTGCCTGCATCAGCCTGCGACAGACAATTACAATCTTGAAGTTGTGCAAACTCTCCTCGTAGAGGTTTGGGCTAAAGACTCACCTCTGGGCCTGGCTATCAACATGCCACCTCACTGCAACCCCTGTTTCTGTCAAATGTCACAGTACAAACAGGTATGCAGCCACACGTCAGCCTCATAGACTGTTTCTCACCTTGGGCAAGACGCCTGTGCCATCAGCAGTGCCGCCTTCTCCTTGCGGTTTGCGGTTACCAACTCGTATACCCTTTTCGGCCTGTTACTCAATTGATAAAAGGGTTTGAGAACTCCTATTATTTTGGGGGAGACCTTAGCAACAGATTTCCTCTGGGATAGCTCATGTCTCTGTCCCTTCTAGCTCCATCACGGTCCCCTGAGCACAGGGTATAGACTATCAAACTGCTGAAGTACATCTCTCCTGCCTGTAAAGCCAGCTCAGGATCTCCGAGCTGACGATGCTGCCATGATTTCGCTCCATATATGCTGCTTCGATCTTCTGCCACCCAAGCTGCCTCTTAGAAAGGCACAAACGCCCTGCGCCAATATCTGGCAGACACTGGTTACAAGGAAGAAACTACAAATTCCTTGGAGATGCTGGCTTCTGCAGAATCTGGACCCTTGAGTTTGCAAAAACAGTGATGCTTACCCAGACTGTAGCCCCTGGGAGTTCCCAGTGGCTGCCCCTATGCAAATACTTAGATCCAGTCTCTAAGAGCTGCTGTCCATTTGTCTCCATGCTGTAATAGCTCACCTCAGGCGAAGACCTAACTGTCCAGGTGACGCACACAGGACTGGACTCCGGCACAGCTGTAAAGCATTGCAGATGCTGAATATACCTTGTTCATGGATGGATGTAGCTCTGCTAGAAACGAAGTCTGACATACTAGATGTGCTGGGGTCACCTTGGACAAAACTATTTTGGCCAAAGCTCTCCTGCAGGGATGATCTGCACAGCAAACTGCTTCCTGCTGCTGCTTGGAAATCTGATACAAGTGAAGCCAAGCCTGTGCTCAAAATAATCTGTTCCAATGACCTAAGTCTCCTCCTGAGATCTGATTGACTGAAACATCAACCCAGCCAGAAAAAATCTTACCTGTTACTCCCAGAAGATCTATCTTACGTAGAGCCAGCCCTGCCCCCACCATACATTCTCTACGCTCAAAATATAGCCCTGGCATCTATACCCTTGCAACCAGCCCAGGCTTCCGCATCTGTGGCACTGACCCTGACCTGCCCTTGGTGTGACTTACTGCTCCTCTGCACCTACTCAGGTTGACCAAGGCAACAGAAATTTGTAAGGGCCTGCTGTGAGAAGTCATCCCTAGACGTGGCCTACCCTTGACTACTGGCAGCAATAGTGGTCTTACATTGGCAACAGCGATAACTCAAAACTGGCAGAACTATCCAACATATAGGCCACAAAGCTCTAAAAATTTACACAGGTATAACCCAGGTGGATATTAACTACCTCTACAAGTTTCAGAAATCCAGCCTTTGACTCTCTGGGGAATTTACCTAGACCAGACATTTCACTCTGAAGGGATAATATACTTGAAGCCCTGCTCTGGTCACTCTGGATGCTAACCAGCCCAGCCCAGCTGAAGCTTGAGGACACCATTCACAGGACTGCTTCATACCTATTCCTCATGATTTTTGTATCTTTTCATGATGCTTGCCCTAGACCTTACTTCTTCATGGCCCTGCTAGCTGTGGTTTTTTCCTTACTTCTATGGATGATTGTCCCAATGGGACCAAAAAAAAAAAAAAAAAAAAAAAAAACAACAACAACACTAAAGCCCTTACAAATGATAAAGATTTGACTAGCGCCCAAGGCACACTGCAACCCTCCTAAGTCAGATTTACTCCTTCACTCCCTTGTCAGAGTCAACTTAGGGGGAAACCCTAATACAAAGAAAACAAACCACAAACTCCTGGTGGGAATTCTTAGTCTTGGCTAGGGCCCATCCAAGGACGACAGGCAGCCCCAGTGTTACTGCTGCTACTTGGGCCTTGTCTCAGGAGATCACATGTAACATGATCAGTAAGGATTTGCTGAGAAAACTAAGAGAGTGGAGAAACATAACAGAAAATGCTGCCAGGCCAACTATAAACTTTAGTTTCCTAGTTGCCCAGGTAATAGGTCCTGATGCAGTTCTGGTTGCTTCTCTCTTCTAGAAATGGCTGGTCACTGTGATGCATAGCTGGTCACTATGATGCATAGCTGGTCACTGTGATGCATACTGTAAGAATCAGTCTTCAATTAGTAAGTCGTTCTGCTTCTGCGCTTCATGCTTGCTTATCCCATATGAACTGAATACCACTAGAGACTGGGGCCTGACATTTTGGGAACGATCCCAGTCAGTGTTGTCTATGTAAATCAATCTGCCTCCAAATTCTGGATGTCCTTTTGGTGTTTCTGTTTGATGTTGCATTAGGAAACAAAGTTATTTAGGATGGCTTGTGAAGTCCTTCAGGTGACATGGAGCCCTCACAGCCGGGAGCTACATCGAATCCACCTCTTTGCTGGGTGTGGCATCAGAGTCCGTGTGGAAAGACTCAAAGGACACATCCTGCCATGAACTCTGCCTATGTTCTGTGACATGATTCACCATGACTGCTGAGAAAAGGAGTCCTCACATGGACTTTTTTCTTCCTTGCTCTCTTCCAAAGCCAATCTTGGATGAATCTCATTGATTTAATATAGGCTACATGCTGAGGTTGGACTCAGTCTTAGATCTACTTTGCATTTCTAGAATCCCCAAAATGGAAACTCCTCACGTGACATACTTACAATTCAAGATGTATGATGCCTGGCCCACAGTGAAGTTGCAAAAGGTTTATTTATTATTGCTATCACAAGGTATTATGAAAAGAAAGCACAATCACTTATGTCATTCTTTGTTTTCATACACTTTCATACTTTTAAAGCTTGCATCTGGTGCAAAGTGTTTTAAAGACCATACATGCAGTAGTTTGTCCTCTTGGAGTACACACTACAAGACAATCTATTGGATGCATCAGAGATTTTTTTCTTTCCTCCTAGCTTCAGATTTCATTTTCTACCCTCTTCTAGGAACAAGGACTGATGTTCAGCAGCAGGCTTCCTGAGCTTTTGAGTGGCAGTTGATTCTGCAGGCCAGTTGGGGAACACCAGCTGGAGCAAGGGGAAGGGGAAAGAGCGAAGACAGGGGAGAGCTCCCTAGGTTCCACCCTTGCAGAGAGGAAAGTCACATTAGGTTGACTATAGCCCTTGATGCAAAGTTGAAGATGTCATCAAAGAGGAGGTTACAGTCGGTGGTAGGAAAGAAGCATGCACTAGACGCCATTTAAAATGCTTTTTGTACTTGTGACAGAAGTGTGATTGTGCTCTTTAGTTTGATTTCTTTATATTTTGGCAGAGCCTTTGAAGGATGGTGAGTTTTATTGAGAGTTTTTCACCTAAGCTTTCCCATCTTGAGGCTCTGCTCCCCTGGCTGCTGTAGCCTGAGGATGGTGACAGTGCACCTTATATCCAGGCTTATGGCACTGCACTGTCTCTTGGAAGTTCTCTACATTCTGACCAGACCCTCAAGAGCAGCTTCTTTATTAAATCTTCTCCAGACTGTACAGTGTAAATGTATCATCTTTTTTTCTCTCTGAATTCTAGCTGATGCCCTGAGAAGAGGTTATTAAAAAATGCTATAGGATGTTGAATATTTGTTTAGAATATCTAAAAGTTGTATATTTTCTATGTGTTTTAAAATAAATTTAGTTTACAAATGCACAGGTTAGTGACAAGGCTAACCTTGTCATTGACTAGGGTGGGGCTTCCTGGTTGAGCAGGGGACCATGACCTGTCAATCACAGATAGCCAGGACGCACGCACAGTGTCCAGGCCCTGAACCTGGGATCAGTCAGGAAGTGAGATTTCCAGTTCTTCCCAGTGTGAAATCAAGCAAGTTATGGATAGGATAGCCCACCTCTGAGGTCAGCCTGAAGAATGAGGGAGAGAAAAACATTACCCTTGTGGTCATGGTAAATTTCCTCAGTGGCCCGCTCACACCCTACAGAGCTCATTTCTCTTCCTACCTTTTACAGCTAAGATCTTACTACTTTTTTTTTTTTTTTTTTTAGGCTTCATTCAGTTCTTTGTTCAGGACACCAAGAACCTTGGAAAGAATCTGGGGATCCCTAGAACCTGGTGACAGTATGCTCACTAGATGTTAGGGAAAGATGAGATTTCACTTCCAACCGTTAACTAACGTGGTGAGCATGTATTTGGTGTCTTCCATGTTCCAGCCCTGAACAAAAATTTCACACAATAAAGTGAACATGTTTTGTATTTAGTTTTAAGCTTAAAGGAGTAGGTCTCAGAAAACTACAATTTATGATTTTACAGTAACTTCCAAATATATTATAGCTATTGAAGTAGAAATAATGACTAGAATAATTCATATGGTTATAATAAATAATCAACAGGAAAAGAAAACATAAAACACCATCTAGATTTTCTGTTTCTGGTGATGGTTATTCTGAATTAGATCATGTATTTTTTCAAGTTTTTTACAAAATTATAACTTTTTAGATATGAGAATACTGAGAAGAAACTATCTAGTTCTCTCTGGTTAATTAGTATTATGTGAAATACTAATTTCAAAGTGTCAAAAGATTATTCACTTAAAAAATGAATTCTCCCTTCATGTGTACAGAGAGAGAGAGAGAAAGAGAGAGAGAGAGAGAGAAAGAGAGAGAGAGAGAGAGACAGAGAGAAATATACATCTCTCCAGTGAATAACTCTTTCAATTTTAATTTTATTTTATGTCAGTGATACAATTCTTTGCTCTCCCTACATAAAGATGTAAAACATGGAAAGTCTTCTACCTCACAGTTAGATGGGTGTACAGTAAAAGAATATATGAAAGTTTCTACCAAGTCATTATTTTATGCAATTTTCAAATAGAATGTAATAGTTGTGAAGAGTTTTAACATCTTCATAATCATTGCTCTTTTTATCACCTAGATATGAGTATAATAGGCATTTTATGAAGTATTTTCATATCCTGTACATTCCTTTCACCTCTGAGGCTCCCCACCCATTTTGTCAATGGCAGTTTTCCCTCTGGGAGGAGGGCGGACACCGTCTGGAACAAAGAGGGCATTGATCAGACTTGAGTTTCAAAGCCAATTTAAAAAAAAAAGAATTCCTAGTGAGAGAGTCAAGCCTTTTAGAGAGGAGTTTTGAAAAAACGCTTTAAAGAGAGAGAGAGAGAGAGAGAGAGAGAGAGAGAGAGAGAGAGAGGACAGAGAAAAAGACAAGGGAATAAAAGTCCTTTCTGTTCAAATATTAAAATGAAGGACAGTGAATTTGGTCTCTGAACACTAAGTAGACAGAATGTGAGAGGAAGGAGACAGGGAGAGGCTCCTGGGGAGAGGCAGACGCTGAACAACAAGGCAGGCCGAGCACTGTGTCCTGGCTTCACCTCTGAGGCTCAAACCCTGGGGTGTGGTAGCCGCAAGTCTGGGTGTGTCGCTCAAAAGCTATTAGAATAAACATGAAAAGGGCAGCTGTACAGTGTCTCAGAAAAAGCAACCCTTGCTCTTCCCAGCCCTGAGTGATCCCTGTGAGGATGAGCTAACACAGTTGAGCAGTACTTGGTCCACCATGGCATGTTCTAGACCAGAGCTACTCAAGGTATGGTCTCACCAAGAGGTCACTCTGCCACCCTTTGTGAAGATCAGATATCCACGTGGAGCGAAGTTATGAAATGGAACCTAAACATCTAGAAATTTTGTGGCAATTTGATAGGCTAGTTATGCCTGTTGAATCCAGTAATAATTTTTAGAAAATGGAGCTTGTATTGTATACCTGCGTTATTTTTTCCTAGTGAAGAATTTCATGATATTTTACATGAACACACTAACGGCAGACTTCATGAGCCCACAGGACATCCAGTACCCAGCAGACAGGACATCACTATGTAAGTCAATGCGGTCCTAAATGTCATTTGTTCCTGCCATCTCTAGGCATGGCCCTGAGATACATCTATCCCAGCAACTCACAGTTAAAAATCCACCCTAGATCCAAGGGTCATCTTAGAAATGCAGGTGAAGAAGAATGGCGGAACCCAGGATTTCCTCCAGAATGACTGACCTAGAGGGATTTTACATGTCATTAATGAGTCACATTGCTGTGTGATAGCTTGAGAATAAGGTTGGAGTAAATGTGCAAAATAAAGAAACTACATTTTCTTTCACTCCTGACTTGCAAGGCATAAGTTATTGACCTTGTCATACACTCAATAAATTGTGACAATAAAAATCGTGCCTCACATATAGAACACTTTTAATAAAGATTGGCTGAATTATTGAAGGGAACTCTTAAGAACGCCACATTTCAAAAGCAGCCACATGCACAGAATCAGGATGTTGCCGAGCCTCTAAAATCTGTCTCTAATAAGAGGCCAGAGTCACAGCTTGGCTGCCTGCAAATTTAGGTGAAACCAATGAATTATCTGAGAGAATCACAGCCATGCTGACTGAAAGTACAGTGCTGAGTAAGTAACGAGAAAGGCAAATTTTCAAGTCATGGGAATAATTTTTGGGGGACCACAGTCAAAATTATTGCATATAAGAAGATTTGCTAGGCTTCCCCTAAGAGTGAGCTATAACGAATGCAGATGATCTATCCCCTTCACTCCAGAGATTTCCCTGCAGCAGCACCTGACTTTTCCTGACTTTTGGTGCTGTATACTAGTAACATATGCTGATGACTGCTACTCTAGCCTCCTGGTAACTGTGTTGGATGCTGAGCATTTAAATAAAAATGACTTTTTTTTTTCAGATGCAAAGAGATTCTCCCCACTCCTAAGGAGATCACATTCAAGTGGGAAAAACAAAAGTGTTACTTGAGAAGAGGACATTGTGATCATCGCCATAAGCGAGAGAGCAGGAAGCCACAGAAAAAAAGAGGGAGGAAACTCTCTAACTTTTTCAAATCTCACTCAGGAAAATGTTCTTTGGGACTGAGTGTTGCATAATTGAGGGGCTGCAGGGTTGGCGCTGAATAGAGGAAGAAAGCAATGGGAGACAGAGACAAAGCTCTGCATAAAATAATCCAGGCACTGGGATTGATACATTGAAGAACTTGAGATGACTCTGAAACTGGAATATTAAGAAGGGGGAACTGCACAAATCTGTAGGATTTTATTGTGTGCTAGAGAGAGGTTTAAAGAAGTTGGGTGGCAGGCACAATGGGGTGGGGAAAGGTAGAAGTTAAAAGAATAGAAGGCCAGCTCGCAAAAGACCTGGTAAAAGAGCAGTCAGGATCTTCTGGTGTTCAGCACTCAGGCCTTCTTAGGAAAAGGAGGATAACATCTCTTGCAAACCAGACATGACTAATCTGATGTCTGTGACATACATTCAATCAGAGAAGCATTTATTCTTGTCTTTGTGGCTATATCACGCCTCTTCTTTGCTGGCCCATTGTCTCAATTTCCTTAATTTCAGATTCTAGTTTGAGTATAATATTGCTTTCACCAGGATAATCTTTATTAGAAACCTATTACTTTGGTTTTCTTAAGAGTAGTGGAGGGGACTGGGGAGATGGCTCAGTGGAATAAGTGCTTCCTTGGCAAGTGCAAGGGCCTGAGTTCAATTCCCAATTCCGCAACAACAAAAAGAAACACCTCCTTTTGTTGTTTAAGTGGCTGCTTCAACAAAGCAGTCAGCCTCAGGTTGCTGTGGTTCGATCCCCACAACTGCAGCCAGCCAAACATGCCCTGAAGGCATTCTGAGCTAGCCAGAAAAAAAAAGAGTAGTGGAGCTCTATGCACAGTTTTGGGCTTTAGCACTGGAAATGCCCGACTCACTTGAGTGTTAGCTACTATTTTATTTAGCACAGATATACTTGCACGATCTATTTGTTTTAAATAATCGATTCCTTTAACTATCTGCAAATCCTAATCAGGAAGATTGTTCTGTTCTCAAGATGGATTTCCACATTATTTTTAGTGACTATGAGAAGGGTGTATCTTTCTGTCTCAATAGAGTTCTGATGAAAATAGCTGAGGAGGATACTAGGAGACATAAGGGTCTCAACAGTGTTATCTTCTGCACCATTTATAAATATTTCACATAGGCCATTGGTGGCCTGCCTCTGCCCTTCTTCCCAATTGGATCACTGCTCATTTTAGCAAACCTTTGAACCATAGCAAGCTGCTGGGAGTAGATCTCTTGCTACAGGGAATTAACTTAGAAATCTGACTCCAGTCCTGTGCCTGCTTTAGACACATTTTTTGCTTGTAAGGAACCATGAAGCTCAGAATATGTGTACATTTGCTACTTTTTCCTCTTCCTTTTTTCATGCTAAACTTGGAATACATTTGGCCAGATCTTCTCAAATCATTTTATTTATTCCTTGGTTCAGCAAATATAAAATTCATGTCCATGTATTCTTATGACGCTCTTCTCCACACTTCTGAGATAAAACCTGTAGTTTTTAATGAATTCTTGCATATTACTGAATCTAATGTTGCATTTGAATCCTCACAACTAGCCTGTGCTTCATTCTGCTCTCACGGAAAGCCGATGAGGGGCCCAGGAGTCGAGAACGCCAGGCTCCTCTGGCTCTTCTCAGATGGCTCCAATTGCTAGCATGATGGTCTTTGCCAAGCAGGGCATTAATTTTAACCATAGAAACCTGGCAAGTCTGACAATTCAGCTTGACATTGCAATTCAGCAGTGGGAACTATTAGTTTTGGATCTGATTTTAAGTGGTCTCAGAATACTGGTTACAAACAGAAAGGGTTTCCTGAAGCCAAGTCATGTGGTGGTCCTGCGTTTCCTTATCTGCTTTCGGCCAGGCTACCTGGGACCAGAGCATGTGCTTCTCTACGGCAGCTCATCTAATCATGTGAGAGGCAGCCGTCCAGCTCTACTGTTGATGAATTTCATTTTCTCTCTTTTTTCCTGTTCATCCTTGCTTTATTATTTCTTTATTCCCAAACCAGTACATTTACATTGTTAAAAAGGGGAAGAAAGTACAAATAATTTGAGAGATCTCAAAAATATTTCGTATTTCTACCACACAAAAGCAACCTCTTAACAATCTGGAACCTCTTCTTTTTCAGGGGTGAGGGGGGACATCAGGGAAGGGGAAATTTCACTTGCATTTCCTATGTCCTTGAAATTGCTCTGAAGCAAACTTGCCAAAGCCTTGCTTTGACTAGGGCCATGACCGCTTTATCTTTGCTGCACATGGCTGTCTCTCTGTCGATTCTGGAAGGAGCTGCCCAATCTGCCATAATCCTACAAACAAACTCACACATTTTCTGAGGCACAGAGACTTAAAATCTACTCAGGACCCCTGCCCCCCGCCGCCACCATCTTTCTGGTTGCATGTGTAGAGACTCACGTTAATAAAAGTAGGCGTGAGGTTACAAGCATTTGTGTGCCACACTTGCAGTCGTCGATCTGTCTAGGCTTCAGCACTTTCAGCTTTTCTGTATTTCTCACATGAAATTCTTGGCTTGACTCAGCATGTCCACTCTGTGCTTTTCTTTCTGTGGATATGTCACACTCTTCCCATTCCACATCCAAATTATGGGAAGAACTAATCCGCTGTGGAGATTCTGTTTCCTCTGTTGAGCAGACTTTTTTAGTTAAGCTCATTAATCACAAGCAAGATTCTTGCGCCAGGTGTTTGCTTTGGTCCATTTAGTGGAAGCAAAAGGAAATAATGTTTTTTGAAAGAGGAAGGGTAGGAAGAGCTGAATACTATTCTAGATGGCAGGACTAGCATTTCAATAATGAGGTTCCAATCCAAAAAATTGTCAAAGAAGATAAGAAGGGGTTTGAGTGAAAGTTGAAATTGAACATAATGGCATAGAACTTGGTGTCTAATGCACCCTTAGATTTTTGGCTTAGAATGAATGGGTTAGATGGGTTTCTAATAGGACAGACTTCTAGACTCTTGTAAAAGAGGCATTTGGTTTCAGAATTTATGACTGCATTTAGATTGAAGAGTGTTGGGGCATCTAGATGTTATCTCTTTGCTAACACTAATACCAATCTAGAGCTAAATGTAGAAGTCTGGCATCAGGGGTATGTTGGCTACTTTTCTCATTGCTGGGATGAAATACCTGATACCCAGAGGTTAGTGGAGGAAAGATTCATTTTAGCTCCCAGTTTGTAGAGGTCTCAGTCACTGTTTCCAAGGTAGGGTAGAATGGTGGGAGGGGAGGTGCCACAGAGAAGAAATAATTTATAGGGTGGCAATGAGAGGAGGGAAGCAGTGAGCAGCAGCCGTGAGGAGCCTGCCTTCTTTCTGCCTCTTCATATTCCATCCAGACTGTAAACCTATGGATTGGTGTGCTCCATATTGGGGGGGGGCTTCCATTACCCACCCCATTAATCTCAGTATCAAACCTTGAACCCATATTCACACACCCTAATGCAGCCACCTTCAGACTTCCCACCTATGATATAAACGTTTCTAGATATGAAACTGTAACAAGGTATTTACTTGGGGTCATCATGCATAGATCACAGATCTCAGTCTGTTGCTCGGGAAGCTATATTCTCTCCACCCCAGAATAGGATTAGATGAAAGAAAGTGGCGGCACACCTAATCTGTTTTTAGATATAGTTCTTTCATTAGATTTAGGAATTAATAGCACCAGGAGTAAACATCAAGCATCGATACCTCAGTAACTGTGTTCATAAAGCCCTTATGATTCATCATGAGTCATGAAAGGATCTAAGATGAGCTGGCCATGAGGGTAAGGCAAGTAAAGGCCATGCCAGGGAGTTGCAGCTGTCATTCAGATGCATAATGTGGGAAACCGGGGAAAGTTAGGATTCTGTGCAATGTTAGAATATGTGTTTGACCTGCAGCAGGCAACTTCTTGGCCAAGAAAATTTAAAATGCCCTTCCCCTAGCTGCAGGATGCTCCAAGTTAATTATGGCAAGAAAGCACAGCTGCCAAGGAGAAGGCAGCCCCGGTGCTCAGGTTACAGAGACAGCTACGTATGGTACCGCCCACCTTCCCATGGGCCAGTATGGGAGGCAGCTTCCCAACGTGGAAAACAGCTTCATGAATATTCAGTTGTGAAAAACTGTTTTAAACCTGCCTAAACGGAGTCTCAGAAGAAGCATAGCTGGAATAATTAGATACAGAAGCATCTTTAAAAGAAGCTGTGAAGACAACATGGATATCATTCTTTTTTAAAACTTAGAATGAAAACTCCAAGAGTAGGGAGGTGCTGGAAGGTGCAGATGGGCACTTTGCAGTGTGTTCCTCACTATATCACTGCTGTTTGACAGGCTTTAAAATGATTCAACCCTTGTGTAACCTCCTATTCTTACTATTTTATGAGATGAATGACACTGGCAAATAGATTTCGTCTGTAGAATGGGAATACTGCTTGGTATAGTTGCAAAAACTGAGATAATGTATGCAGAATGCTGGACACAGAAAAGAGAAATGTTTGCAATTTTAAGCTAAAAAATTCTCTTTTAGTCAGTACAAAAATGCTTGCAAGAGTTTTTATGGGTGCCCTTATAAAAGTACTTAATTCATTCCCTATCCTATTTGGAAGTCTGTGAACCACAAGATTTTTTTCTACTAAAATAATTTAGAATTTAGAAATTTCACCCTACCATTTGAGAATTTACTATAGCTTTGAGGGGTACTTCGAAGGACTTTCATTTTTCTCTAAATCTTAAGCAATTTTTAGTTGTAAAAAACCACATTATAATGCTATTTTGTGGGTGGATCTGGCTATTTCTTGGATGACACAGAGACCCAGGTTTTTGTGTGGCCTCTGGGAAGACTTCAAGCATCTGAGATGTGTGGGGTGATTGCTCCATGACTGCTTCATGTTGGGGATTTGGGGCCACACAGAGTAGCATGCTAGCAGCTCTGAGCTAGTTTATTGTCACAATTGCACATTTCAGGAGCTCTCCAGCCCCTTCAACAGAGAGTTCTCTACACAGCTAACAGCCAGTCTAAAGTAACTCACAGCTGAGGGCAGAAAATGATCCTAGAGACATCACCCAGTGACCCTTCTTTGTAGTACTTGGAAAACCAGCTTTTCTTGAGCTTTACAGAGTTGTCCTATAGTTGTATTTTTATCCTTGTTTATATTTTGCTCTATAAGTATCATAAAAATTGTCCTGCTAGTAGTCATCTATACTAGCTGGAGGGCAAATTCTATAAGGATAAGGACTATTGGCACATTCCTTGAGATGGAGCGATATCCCTAGATATGATAATAATGAATTAAACCAACTTAGTGAATTTATAATGAAAATAATAACAAGCAAACTTTTCTTGCACAAGGAAGTATTGTCAGGTGAAGTTCTTTCTTTTTCTCTTTTCTTTTCTTTCTTTCTTTCTTTCTTTTTTTTTTTTTTTTTTTTGTGGGTTGGAGGATTGAACTCAGGCCCTTGTGCTTGCCAGGCAAGCGCTTATTCTACGGAGCTATCTTCCTGGTCCCTCGTGAAGTTCTTTCATTTATTCTTTTTGGCAGTATCTGGGATGGAACTGAGGACCTTGGGCTGGCCAGGCAGGTGCTTGAAGTTCTTTGTGACTGTATCTGGGATAACACGAGAAGCAATTTATCTTCCCAACATAACGAGAATCTCTTGAGTTTTACTAGGCTTCCAGGAAAGCTAAGATGGCGACCAGTGTTTCCAACTCATCTAGCCTGGCCTTACGCACTTTTTTGTGTTACTTTTTTCCCTCCCAAGTGCAATGAATAAGGAGGCAAAAAAATTATCTCAAATATGATGACTGCTTCTGACTTAGCAAACACACTGTGGCACATAAAGTTTGGTGCTGCATATAACTGAGGATAAAGTTACTTTATTTTCCCACTTAACTTTTCTGACTGTCACAAGGACAGAGAGAAAAGGACTGGGCTCTGCCCTGTGTTCTAAAAAAGCTGGCTTGCCAAGGGAAACAAAGGCAACTGGGGACAGGAACTCCGCATGCGCAGAGAGGCTGAGGCGCTGCTCAGCTGAGTAGGAAGCTCGACACAGGGAAGGGAGAAGATGCCTGTGAAAAGATAAGCCTTTCCTCAGATGGTAGAGATTATATGATTACAGCAGCGCTAGAAAGCATGAATGGCGTCACTGGTGAGCACAGCTTCCAAATGGGGTAAGCTGGGCTTGCAGCTGTCTTGTAGGGTATGTCTGAGGCTGTGGTGAAAGTAGACTCAAGCTGGTGGTACAACCTCTACATTACATTGTCTTGCTGGAGAGATCATTTTCTCCTTTTTGTTCTTTGCTTTCTAAATTTGTTTATGATGCATTTCATTAACCTGATCTTCAAATTTATAGCCCTGCAGCTCACCATGATAAAAACCTGGAGGTGTAATCGTCAAGAGATACAGTCTCATTGGTTTTCATTACCCACTCATTAGAGGCACCTTCTTATTTTAGAATACATTAAAGTTTTACAATAGCTGGTGTACAGAGCATACCTCATAGCACAGACTATAAATAACTATATTTAAAGTGTTTTTTAAATGGAGAGATAATGGTGTGCAACTCTGGCTGTCTTTGTTATAAAAACATTGACTTTACCTGGAGGTTATGAACTTTTCAAGTATTTTAAAATAGTATCAAACAATGGACTCTTTCAATTTCAAACAATTACCTCTGACTTCCATTGCTTACATTCCAGGCGGCCACTCTGAGTTGACCATTTGTCTCTGGCTACTCTGGTATTTTCCTTCTCTATTCTCCCCTTTTCTTTGTGTTTTCACTCACCCACAGGAAATTGGGTAATCGGTATAAATTATCCCTTCCCTTCATCCACTCATCCAGGGGATCTGAGCTGCACTGCTAATTTTCTAACAAGGAAAATGAAAAGTGTGGATGCTAGATCAAGAACGAATGAGCCTATGGTAACAATTGGCGGTGTTGAGCTATGCTTTGCTTTTTTGTAGGCAGCGTGTGCTCACTATGCATAGGATTATGGCTAACAAAATAAAATACAACCCAATGCATTGACAATTCACTCAGTCCTGTGGGTTAGAACAAAGCCCGGACCGGTTATAAATCTAAAGCCAGTCTGCAGGAGTTTCTGAATGCTTGGAATCTGCCTCTTTGCCAACAATGCACTAATTAGCACTTTTCTTCTGCTTTACTAACCTTGTCTACACCATGCACAGCACAAAGTATGGGGCAGGGAAATACAATTGTCCTCTTTTCTTAGGACAGAAATTGAGGGTCACATGGTCTCAGGGCCAAAAGGAAGATTCCATCCATCCTCACATCAAGTGACAGCCTGTTCACTTTTCAAACCATTAGGGCATATGCTTATTTGACTGCTCCTTTTTTAAAAATATCTTACCATGATTTCTTTAATCAGAGCAATTTTTTTTACCACTTGAAACTGTGATGAAGAACAGAAAGTATAATTTGTAGTATACTGTTAGGTTGGTCTATGTATGACACAAGCAGTGGCTGTGAATTGTATCTTTGTAAAGTAAAAGTGAATTTTAAATATCTTTCTAAAAAAGTATTCTATAACTTTTGTCTCATCGTTTGTTAGACTT
Organism: Octodon degus; assembly: GCF_000260255.1. Classification (NCBI taxonomy): domain Eukaryota; kingdom Metazoa; phylum Chordata; class Mammalia; order Rodentia; family Octodontidae; genus Octodon; species Octodon degus. Next base: position 24,262,942 of record NW_004524589.1, on the reverse strand, counting down.
CTTTGATGGGCAGTTCTAGGGATAAAACCCAAAACCTCACGTATGCTAGGCAGGTGTTCTACCACATGGCTATAACCAGCCCATGAATTTGGTATTTTTAATACATATATTATAATATATAATAATTGTATATAATATTATATATATATTAATTTTGATACAGGGTCTCCCTACACAGTTCAGACTAGTAGTGATCCTCCTATCTCAGCCTCCCCAGTCCTGGGATTATAGGTGTGTACCACCATGCCCAGTTTCAGTGGCTGGCATGGCGTACCTGTGGGTCTGGGGCTAGCATGGCATGTGGTACTGGGGCTCGAACTTGGGAACTTGATCTTGTTAGGCAGGTGCTTATGCCGCTGAGCCTCCTCCCCAGCCCCTTGACATTTTTAAAGTCTCCAGTACTTAAAAATACACAGGATAAAAAATTTAGAGTAGGGCTGGCCAGATAGCTCAGCCGACTAAACTGCCTGTTTGGCAGAGCTCAGCGGCCAGGGTTTGATCTCTAGCGTGCTGTTCCAGCCCCGCTGGGGAGCGCACTGAGACAGTGCATGAAACTGGGCCTGGTGTCACATGCCTGTAACCCCAGAGTTTGGGCGGTTGAAAACAGGAGAATCACTACGAGTCTGATCTATGCAGTGAGACCCTGTAGACCTGTACTAATCACATAAAAAAGAAAAAAAAATTTAGAGAGCAAAGCAAAGAAAAAAATTCAGGTATAAGTTTAAGTAAATAGACGTTAATTCTATTTTATACATTATGATTATTATTTCAAGATCCTCAGAGAAGGTATGAAGCATTGAGATCATCTATTTATATAAGTAATATGAACTTGCCAAGTTATGTCATTAGAATCAAACACACTAAAGCTCTTCTCTGTGAAATCTGTCTAAACTTGACCATATAAATCTCCACAGAGAATTGACTCAGTTTGGTGACATGATCATGTGACCACTGGCAATTCTGAGTGCTATGATTTGCCATGTTAAGTATTTGAACTTTTGGGAGCTAATCTATAACTAATATGTGTAATTAAAGAAAAAATATACCGTCCTTCAAAACCGAATGCATATTTATTGTTATGTTTTGGTTTTTAGAGACAGAGGCTTGCTGTGTAGTTCAGGTTGGCCTGAAACTCATTATGTAGTCCAGGCTTGCCCAGAACTTGCAGGAATCCTCCTACCTCAGCCTCTCCAGTGCGGAGATTACAGGTATGTGGCACCGTGCCTGTCTTGAAAGTATATTTGAAAACACATATTTTTTGAGAATTTTTAACATTGATATTTTTGAAGCAATATTATGATATTAAAGAGAATAAATTTTATTTTTTTAAATACAGTTATAAGGTTAAGTAAGTAATCAGAGCCCTTAAATTAAGGAGATAGTATTCCAAGATTCTACTTTCCTATCTTAGTGAGTCATCAGAAAGTCTTTGCGGGGGGCGGGGGGTGCTGGGGAGATGGCTCAGTAGAATAAACGCTTCCTTGGCAAGTGCAAGGGTCTGAGTTCAATCCCCGGTTCCACAGGAAAAAAAAAAGTCTTTGGAGTAAAGTTTTTCAATGCAACAGGACAGTACTATTAAAATCAGGACCAGGATAGTGTTGAAAAACATGATTATGTGACTCATTGGCAAAGTACTTTTCTGTTCTGGAGATTGATCCCTCATTTTGCAAAATATGCAAATCAACACACACGAGCACACACACACACACACACACATATACACACACACACACAACTTCTTTGAGGAAGAAACTAAATATCTTTATTTTGCACTGGGACTGGGAATTGTGGGCAAATCATAGTTTGGTTACCTTTGCAGTGGCCTAAGTGCCACAAAACAGAAACAGGAGATTTCCCAAGGATTTTATAGAAGCCCACTGAATCCAGATAAAAGATTTTATCTCAATTCAATTAACCACAATCTTGAGTGATACAACAGTGTACCAGGTTTTGTGGAAGTAAAGAAAAATTAAAAAAACTCTCAACACTTAAGGAACTTACAATCTTATCACACAGGCAAACATATTAAAAATATGTTCCACAGCCAATGATAACGACACAGCCGCATTTGTATTCAGTGGATGCAAGTGTCTGTTCTTCGCAGTGTGCGAGTTACCCTCTGTGAACTACACTGAGCGCCACTAAGTTTCCTTGCTGTGAAATCTGAGCATCCCAGGTTAACGCTGAGGGCCAAACTCTCAATCCGCTTTAGATTTTCCAATTAAAAGGTTATTTTAATTAGAAAAAAATTAATATCTCCCAAATTTTCAGAGCATTGGAATTGATTTTTACTCACTTCTGGCTTCTACTGAATATTCTGTACATTAGCTAATACACTGATATTTGGTAAGATTCTTTTCTTACATTTTATTTTAAGGCAGGGTCTACAGGGTCTCACTGCGTAGATCGGACTCGTAGTGATCCTCCTGTTTTCAGCCTCCCAAGTGCTGGGATTACAGGCGCCCACCACCACGCCCAGTCTCAATGGCTGTCTCAGCGTGTGTGTGTGTGTGTGTGTGTGTGTGTGTGGCGGGGCGGGGCCAGCATGTCAGGCCTGGGGATGAAACTCCTGGGCCCTGCGTCTGCCTAAGCAGGCGCTTTAATCCTCAATAAGATTCTTTGAAAGAATATATTTTTATTAAAGCCACAATAGGAAAAGAACACTTTAGTATTCTATATGTATACACACACACACACACACACACAAACAGATGAACAAATATATTAAAATTTTAAGATCTGGGTTAAAAATCCCATGTCCATGTCTTTGAAGCTGTGTGAGCTTGGATAAATTATGTAACGTAAACACATTGCACAGAATTTCAAATGCAATATTAGACAGTTGATAGAATTTTGTGTGGCTTCAGTGAAGTGAAGCATATGAAGGTGCCTGTGTAGGTTCATGCACATAGGTGCTAAATGATTAACTATAGTCTTATATTTAAAAAGATTTGAGACAACTACATTAAAAACATACATAATAAAACTAGAAAAAAGTAATCAGGCTATATCCTGTTGACACTTAAGATTTTCACTCTTTGATTAGATGTGTGAAATTGATTTGTAGTTAAAAAAACCAAGGAAAATAGATTTTTGTTGTATATATAAAAATTTCTATAAAAATATTTTTTACATAATTATTTGGGAAATGGAAAAATATCTTAAAACAATTAATGGAAAATAAACCCCTCTAAATACTAGTGCAACACACGAATTCTTAATTTTTTTTTTATGTATGTAGTACAGGGTCTACAGGGTCTCCCTACACAGATTGGACTTGTAATGATCCTCCTGTTTTCAGATGCCCAAGCACTGGGATAACAGGTGCTCGCCACCACACCCAGTCTCATTGGCCATCTAAGTGAGCTCCAAGGGTGGGGCTGGTAAGGCAAGTTTAGTCTGCTGAGCACTCTGGCTGGCCCAATATCCTTAATTAATAGCTAATGAACCTAAATATTAGTTGATTCAGGATTTTATCAAGATGCAAAGAAACTCTTTTCTAGGAATTCAGAAACATGGTGCTAGAAATGCTGACTTGGTAACTGACACATTTTCTTAATGACTCTGGTGAGCAAAGAAACTTCTCAACAGATTCTCAGCTCTGTCTTGTTACGCCTCTTTTTACCCAAGTGTTTGCTATCAAAAGCCCAAAGCCCCTTATCTATTTCAGGTAAGCTGACCACTTAATCTGTTTTTTAAAAATTTAAAACAAATTTTAAAGAATACAAAATGGTAATAGAAAAAAAAAACAGCATTAAAAAGATACAAAATTTCACTAAACCAAGTAATAGGAATTCAACAATGGATGCTGTATTGCACGATGTTATCTTCAAATTAGTTGTTTCGGTTGCCAGATATAAATGTACAAGATTGGTTTAAAGAAAATACAAAACAATAACAAAAATGTTGCAAGAAATTAGAAAGAATAAAAAGAAAAAAATTTAAGCATTAACTGTTGCTTTCAAAAGACCAGCAGAAATCAGCAGCATAGTTGTCCACATCATCCTGCACATAAACATAAATGTGTATCTTTCCCTTCTTTCTTTTGCCCTTTTCCTCATCCTAGTTTTTCCTTCCCCCTGAGCCCTGGCTACCCATCCTTGCCTTAACCTCTTGATTAGCTTTTCTATGAAGTATTATCAGCTTTCTAAGTTATACTGGTTTGAACTGTGAGGTCATGCTATTTCTTTTATCTATGTCTCTTTGAAGGTCGGAAAATCTGTGCGGAGTGGTATCATCTATGCCAGGTATGATCCAAGGTTACTGAGGCTTTTCTAAAATAGGAGATATCTACAGCTTCAGGGCCTGCCCTTCAGTTGCTCTTTTTTCAGGGTTGAAAATCAAGTCACTATTCTAGATAAGGAACCTGGTGATCCAGTTGCTTTCTTGGCATCCCGTACTAAATTACTTCTGTTGATTTCCAGGCCTGCGATCCAGTGTTCCCTTAGGATCCCAGTGCGTAGCCTGCTACTTCCAAGTCTTGGCAGTCTGCTAACTCCCAGAAATTCCTCGTCTATTTTGATCTGATGTTTGCTTTACTCTTTGCACAGTAAAGATGGCCCAGTAACCCTGCTGTGCCAAGGTTAGGGGAACAAGGTCACCCCAAGTGTGTAGTGCTGGACCCTGAACAGCGTCTGAGTTTTGCTTCAAGTCTGTGAGCTTGAACAAAACTAAAGAAGGGTGGACCCTTTTCCCCCAGATTCTCACTGTGCTGTTTAGCCCCCAGATTCTCACTGTGCTCCTTATGTCCTTAGGTTTTGATGAACTCTTGAGTTAACTCTTATGCAAATCATGGCTTTAAAAACAAAATCATGACTTAATCTATAATGCTGCCAGAGGCTGTATCTCAGCTGTTCAGTGGCATCTCTAAACTTTAGCACTTAGCTCTGAGTCACATCAGTTCTTCTAGGTCACTGCCAGTCCAATATTTGTGTCTTCAGCCAATCTCCAAATTTTCCACAGTGAGCTGACTTTCATGACTGGTGTCTTACTATTAAAATATGAATCTCTCTCTACTGATGTTGGGATATATATATATATATATATATATATATCCCACTATGAATGTACATATTATATATCATAAGCATATTTATAAAGGGAAAAATGAGAAAAGTTAAGAAGACTAAACATCCATGAAGCAAACATGGACCTAGGTACCCACAAGGTCAGCTTGAAGACAAGGGGAAAGTATTTCAGAGAGAAACGCCTCACACTGGCAGGCGTGGTTACAGCTGGGTAGGGTATAGAAATCAGCAACAGCGCATTTCCATTGGATGTGCCAGATAAATCTTCTTAAGGAAGAGGAAATAAAAGTAATTTAAAGTCAAACACTGCCTAGGGGATTCAATTTGGATATATCCAATTAAACAATAAAAATAAATTATAGAAATTTTTGAATATAAAAATCAAGAATTCAACATACTATGTTTTCAAAGGGAGCCACTGGAGGTTTTCAAGAAGCAAATATTTATTAAGGGCCAAGTATTGAATTTGTACTGGAGAATAAGGAATATCAAGGCCAGTGTCTGGTGTTCACTCTCGAGGGGCTTACACTCCAGTAGGGCTGTGACTTTTAGGATCAGTTGAAACTCTTGAATCTAATGGAGTCTGGTTCAAAACTTGGTTTACTAACCAAATAAAAACTTATTTAGGGCCGGCCAAATAGCTCAGGGGATTAAAGCACCTGCAAGCAGGCTCAGGTGCTGGGGGTTCGATCCCTGGGCCTGCCATGTCAGCCCCACCCCGGGGCGAGCTGAGACAAAGATTGAGACTGGGCGTGGTGGCGCGTGCCCATAATCCCAGCTCTTGGGAGGCTGTAAACAGGAGAATCACTATGAGTCTGATCTAGTAGTGAGACCCTGAACACCCTGTAGACCCTTCTCTAAAATACAAAAGAACAAAACAAAACAAACAAAAAAATACAGGAGGGAATTTTAAAAACTACCTTCATGTATTTTAATTTACAATATAAAATTATGCATCTTTTCACTAATCTTTGGATATAAGACATGGCCTTCATTTTTGGTGAGGATAGTCTGTTTGTAATTATGACTGCATTTCTTTTAAAAAAGTGTTTAAATCATTTATTTATTTATTTATTTATTTGTTACAGGGTCTCACTACTCAGCATAGACTCATAGTGATCCTCCTGTCTCAGCCTCTCCAGTGCTGGGATTACAGGGGTGCAACACCTTGCCCACTTTCGGTGAATGGTAGGGCACATGGCATGCAGGGTGGCATAGCATGAAGTTTCAAGGATCAAACTCGGGTCGTTGTGCTTGCCAGGCAGGCGCTTAGACCACTGAGCTATCTCCCCATCCCATGATTTCTTTTCGTATATAAACTACATACACACTCTGTAGTATTTGGTTTATTGTTTTTATTTTTTTAAATGGAGTAAAAAACCCAAACTTACAAAGTAATGAATGATGATCTTATCAGGTTGTATTACTGTAGTTACATGAATTATTATTTTAGTTGTTATTTTCCAAACATACAATCGATACGGTTTTTTTAATCGAGTCATCTTTATTCAGTCTGTAGACTATTCATATGTGTTTTTACAGAAACAACTCTTGTCCCATAATTTTTCATATATAATTTAATCAAGTAGTTAAAATGGCAAGAAGAACTGGTTTGGGAAGAAATGTTACCATGCTCTGGTAAATGGACTGAAGAAAATGCAGAAAGTCTTTCCTCTTCCTGCAGACCTGGTTATAGTGTTGACAAGCAACGTGTAATTTTAGATCTGTTTTCAAGGTGTGCTCCTCTCTGAGAGCATTTCTAATATTCTGTAATGCTCTTAATATTCTGAAGTTTTAGAGGTCCAGTGAAGCAGGCACCTCCCATTTATTACTTTGTAGTGATTCTTTTTGCAAATGCGTATTGTTCAGTTTTTGGAAAATTTCTTGAAATTTTAATAATATCTTCTGATCTGGCCCCTCCTCATTCTCCTTCTTGAACTAAAAATTGTTTGGTATTACATCTCTTGAACTGAGTTTTAAAATTAGTTCAATAATTTATTTTTATACCTCAATGTTTCTTATTTTTTGAATAGTCTCTTAGCTTGGTCGCTCCTTTTACTGTGGTTTCTGGTGGAATACTCCATTGTACCTTTTACATTTCTATTAACTTTTGAATTTTAGCAATTTGATGTTATTTCTCAATAAAAATGAAATCATACTCTATTTCTTTTCTGTGTCTTGTAATTACTTCATGCATGAATATCTTCCTTTAAATCTCTAAGGATAATAATTACAATTTTCTGCCCTATCCTAACATTGCTTCCTCTGCACTCCTTTTTCTTCCTTTTTTTTTTTTTAAAAAAACAACAACACCCTAAAACATTCCCAAGGCACTGACAGCTGAATCCAGCAGTTTGTTTCTTGAGTGTCTTTTCTGAAATTGATTGCTTCCCTGAAAGTTCTGATAACTTAAACACTTTATATTTAAGAGAAAGGGCCAGAATGCATTGATCAGAGACTATGTGGTTAGATTTGCTCCCTGATGGGTTAGCTTTTCGGACCCAGCTGTTTTGTTGTGGGACTCTCCCTCTCACTTTAATGCCAGTAATAATGTGTCATTTCTCTGGACCAACATTTTCTACAAAATAAACTGACAAGCTCCTTCTGCAGTCTTCTTCCTGCTCATTAAGGTCCTCACTGCTCTTATTATTGAAGTGCAGGAACCCAGAAAGGCTGGGGAGGATAACTTCACTGTGTTGAATGCAGCTTTGCAATTATCCCTGGATTTCCAGAGCAGCCCCTTTCTTTTCTCCTCATTCCATGTTCTTGTGTCCAGCACATCTGGAGCATCCTACGCTAGAACAGGAAAGGGGAGTGACCAAGTTGTTCCAGGATGTGGGCAAGGGCAGCATCCACTATCCTTTCATACCTGTGCTCAGAAAATGACAGCTGGAATCCCTCCAGCACTTCTGTGGTTGGACACACATCCGGCAATGAGCTTGCCCAGCAATGCTAGCAGTCTCTGTTGGTTCTTGGTATTCAGTCTTTCAAGTTCCACTAAGTCTTTCCAATTGTTTGAATAGTCCCTTAGCTTGACAGCTCATTTCCACTGTAAAACCATGTGTGTGTGTGCATTTATACTTCAGAAAGTCCTTTTAATTTTATTTTAGTGAGGTTAGATGCTAAAAAATGTAGGTGTTTTGTTTGCCATGTCAAAGAAGAAACTTAAAAAATATATTTCATCAAACCTATTAGCCTTTGTCTTAATGGTTTCCATGTGTGTGTGTGTGTGTGTGTGTGTGTGTGTGTGTGTGTGTGTGTGTGTGTGTGTGTGTGTGTGTGTGTGTGTGTGTGTGTGATTTGAGATGTGATGTTTAAAAACAGATATTTATATATTTTAAAATATAAATTTAAGAATGGCCATTTTTTATCAAAACATTTATCAAAAATTATATTACATTATATATAGATATCTTATTACTATTCCACACATTCTACAAAGAGCACATTATTAAACTCTGATTGCTATAATATATATATCACATATAATATGAGATGGCCTGAATTTTCTCATGCAGAATAATTTTGCCAACATTCAAAATATACTTCATGTTGTATTGTGAAGAAGTGATTAATAAATATCAATGGATGGATGGACATAATTCATGCAGGGTATTAATTTGTAGTGAAAATTAGAAGAAAACAGAAAATATGGACACCAGATTTTTTCATGTAACACCAGATTCTACTAAGTGCTTGGAAACTTGAAAAGTCTTTTTCATTTGGAAAAACAAGGTTAGCTAGATGACAAAACTATTCCTACGAGAGTAAGTTGCTCTGGGCACAGGAGCACAGAAAAGAAAGGAGAAAAATATAGAATTAAGTGTTACTTAATTTGGATCAGTCCACGTCAGTACAGAGGGTGAAGTACAAGCAAGAGAACAGAGGGCACATCCTGTCCAACATTGGTAACAGTGTCCCTGGGAACTCGGCAGCATGGTGCCCATCTGAGCCTTAGCAGATGCCCTGTGTGGATGACAAGGGGACAGTGAATGGGGATCACACTTTCTTCAATCATCTTTGGTTCTTAAGAGAACTGCACACTGAGATATGTGATAAAGAGGAATGGGCAGCTCACGCCTATAATATCAGCACTTGGAGAGACTGAGGCAAGAAAATCACAAGTTCAAGCCAAACCTTGACAATTTACTAACTTACACATTATATAAAAATTCCTGGGATGTAGCTCAATGAGGAAATTCTGGGTTCAGCCCCAGCAATGAGAAAAAAATTTATGTGATGAAGAGGAAAATGTACAAAAGAGTTTTCAAACTTTTAGGTTGGGAGTAATGATAAAAGAACTTCCAGAAGTTCCAAACTCCTGAAAGGGAAGACGAATTCTACCAATAATTTTGGGAGAACAGCAAGCTTAAATCCACCACTCGTTTAAGGAACTTTAAGGTACCTTTATTTCCCTTAACTAAAGTTCTCTGTAGCAAGCAGTCTTAACCAATCCTGGCAGAAAGGAGAATTTCAAAAACAAGTTTAATTGATTGGCAAGGAAACCCTCTCCTCATTTTTATCTCTGTAATTATTTTCTATAGAATTTTAGGACTCTTGTTAATCATTCACTCCACAGTCAGTTTATGTGAAACAAATCTTGAGGATTATTTTGTTACATAAGTTTTTCTTATATTCCCTGAGAAATAGAAATATCAAGGACTTTTTAAAAATATCCAGGAGAAAATTTTAGAAACCCGTAAATTCCTAGAAAATATTTATTCAAAAAACCCAACAAGAATTATATTTGAAGACAACATTATGCAATGCAACAAATTTTGTGAAATTCATATTATTTTGTTTAATGAATTTCTATATCACTTGTAATTTTTCTGTTTAAATACTTTAAATATTTTGCAGTCTCTTAAAATAAAAAAAATTTGAAAGAAAAAAAATAAAGATAAGGGGGGATCAAAAAAAAAAAGAAAATATTTATTTTCTTCTTTGTGATTGACAGTAGTACTATATGTGTGTGTGTGCGTGTGCGTGTGCGTGTGTGTGTGTGTGTGTGTGTGTTATGTATTTGGTCTCACTAGGCAGCTTGGACTTGTAGTAATCCTCCTACTTTCACCCTCCCCAGCGCTGGGATTACAGTCATGCATCACAACTCCCAGACTCTGTGGCCAGTTCAGCCTGCTCCAGGGGCTGGCCTGGTGCAGCATGTGGTACCCAGGACCGAACAATGGTCCCTGCACTTGCCTAAGTTTGCCTAAAAGCAGGTGCTTTAGTCTGCTGAGCTATCTTGCCAGCCCCCAGGAAAACTACTCTTAATGTGTAAAATGACTTCCACAAGATAAAGAGAACTGAAAAATTATTTGTTAGTTGAATTCACAGGCTGATGTAGAAGATACATGGAAAATGACAAAGACATTGTTTCTTCTTCTAGTACAGCCACATGCTTAGATATTCTTTCCAGAATTGTGAAATGATTTGTTTAGAATTTTCCATAGTACATCACTCATAATGAAGTGTTGGAATGTATAAACTAACTCTTCCATATATTGCGTCTAAACAATCCAACACGCTGCTCAAATTCTGGGTGTAAATCGACGGTGATACATTCAGATTGGAATGAAGCTCCAGGCTTCTATGGAAGGCTCCCGACTAGACAACCCCAAAGTACTGCCAGGATTTGATTGCTGTGAAGTTGAGAGGTAAAACAGCGGGCCTGAAGGAACACCATGAGCTCACAATTGCCTAGAGTTTGTGTTCTTAGACATAATTGAAAAATCGGAACACTCCTAGGAGGCAATGGGAGGGGTTTGGTTAGCCTCTACTTGAGGTTTTCATGAAAAAGAATGTAGGGGAAAAGAAAAAATACCTCAAGGCCCAGAAAGTGGGAGAAAATAATGAGGTGAGGGAAAAGGACCAGTAAAAAATGAGATTTTTTTTTTTTTTTTACTTCTTGAAGTTTTGTTTTGACTTCACTTTAATTAAATCTCAGCAATGTGGTAGTACAGGAAAAAGGAACGTCAACTTTTTTTTTTTTTTTTTTTTTTTTCAGAACCAGGCTTGAACTCAGGCCCTTGTGCTTGCCAGGCAAGCGCTTATTCTGTTGAGCTATCTCCCTGGCCCCTAACTTTTCAGAAAAGAGTAAGGTGTGAGTATTCTTTGTAGGTCAAGTGCTACAAGTTGCATCCACGCCACTTCATATCGCTTGAGTTGTCTCCCCCATTTCCCAGGCTTTGCAGCAGGCGCATCTGACTCCTGGCTGCAGGGCTCAGGTAGGTTTGAAAGCCTGGCTCCTCGGATGGAAAGGGAAGGTACGAAAGTCAGAGTCTGTGCGCAGGTTAATCCCCACATTCGAGAAACAAAACTTCCTGCTGTCTCAGTTACTCTTCTCTTGTTGCTGGGACAAATACCCAACACTCAAAAATAAGGTAAGGAAAGATTTATTTAGCTCACAGTGAATGGAGATTTCAGTCCATACTCAGCTGGCTCCAAGGCAGAGTGGCACATGACAGAGGGCAGCAATTCATGGTGGCGGCAAAGAACAAGAGCAAATGGAGGAGTAGCAGCAACAGTGGCAACAGAGAGCAAGTCTATCGCTTTGTCTCCTTTATGTTATGTTCAGGCTATCTGCCCGAGACTGGGCGTAGCACTCACACCCATAATCCCAGCAATACTCAGAACTATACTCCCAGCAGTACTCAGACCCTTAATCTCAGCCATGGATCATGAATTAATCACAAACAGCAGAGCTGTGCCTCAATGATTGCATGAGGCTTTGAGGGGACAAATACCCACAAACCGTGACACTTATAGACTTCATTCACACGGTGGCCTGGCCAAATAGGACAGCAAGTGTAACCATCATGACGGCAGCTGTACAAATACGGTCCGGTAATAAAGGTTTCAATAAATATGAGATACTCCCGAAAAGCCCCCTTTTTCCATTAGAAAAATTATGACAAAAGAGAAAACAGATAAAAACTATAATATGAAAAGATCCTCTCCTGTGGTCCCTTGAGCATAACTGCATTTATACTCTCCTCAACGTTTCTGGATTTGAAACTTGTAAAACATGTCAGTTTATAATTATAATGTGCACCAGATCAAATGAGATGTGCTGCTCCTAAGTTGTTTTTTACCGTTTCTTTCTTTGCTTTTTTAATTTATTTTTATTTTTTTCCATAATTTTATTGAGCAACAAATAGCAATGAGACAGTTTCAAATAAAACTGGAAGGACAGTTTCAATAATTAACACATTGTGTACATGCTTCCTAGTGGTTATTTGCTGTACAAGATGTGGACATGATATCCTATTTACAAACACCATTAGAACAAATCCCTCTATTCATTAAGAGAATGTAACTATATAGCTATCCTAACTATTTTATGCATTTTATCTTTTTTTTTTAAACATTTATTTATTATGTGTGTGTGTGTATGTGTGTGTGTGTGGCCAGCTCAGCCCACCAGGGGGCAAGGCTGGCTGGCATGTGGTGCTGGGGGATCGAACTGTGGTCCCTGTGCTTTGCCAAGCTTGTTCCACGTAGGTGCTTTAGACCACTGAGCCATCTCGCCAGCCCATATCCTAACTATTTTGAATACACAGATACAAAATGGTCATTCATCTGTATTCCCTTTTTTTGTTTAGTTCTGTTATTTGAATATTATAGGTATGTTAACTCAGCAAAATATACTAAAAGAGTCCAGTAGCCCATAATAGTATTGGGTCTTCAACTTCACTGGCAATGTCAGAAATTGTTGACCTGAG
>NW_004524589.1:24247185-24248866 GCF_000260255.1 Octodon degus | reverse complement strand
CTCCATTGTGTAAAAATACCACATCTTTTTTTCATCCATTCCTCAGGCTATGGGCATCTTGGTTGTTTCTAAGATTTGGCTATCACAAATTGTGCTGCTATAAACATAGGCACACATATATCACTATGATATGATGTTTTCAGATTCTCTCGGAAAATTTCCAGTAAAGGAATAACTCGTTTAAATGGGATTTCCAGTCCAAATTTTCTAGGGAGTCTCCGCATTGATTTCCATAATGGTTCCACCAGTCTACATTCCCACCAGCAGTGGAGAAGGGTTCCTTTTTCCCAACAGCCTCTCCAACATTTGTTGTGGGGTTATTTCTTTATGATAGCCATTCTTTCTGGGGTGAGATGATATCTCAATGTGGTTTTAATTTGCATTTCACGGATGGCTAATGATGTGGGGCATTTTTTCATATATTTATTCGCTTCTTTAATTTCTTCCTCTGAGAAGTGTGTGTTCATCTCAAATGCCCATTTCTGGCCTGGGTCTTTAATGTTCAGAATGTTAAATATTCAGACTGGGTCTGTAATATTCAGAATATCTTCCCATGTAAGCAGAAAACATCTTATCATCAGAAGGAAATGTTTTGAGTTGGTTAAGGACATTGAAAAGGCTGAGGCAGCCAAGGCCGTGCAACTGAGAAAACCGACTGAGACTGGCAGCACTCAGCCTCAGACATGGCAAGCATTATGGCATCAGTGGTTTTGAAGCCAGAAGAGCATCACAGGGGTGTAATGGTAACATCTCTTACTGTAATATACTTTACAAACTCAAAAAAAAAAAAAAAAGAAAACATCTTTATAGTGCTCTTAATGCAAATTCTGAGAGCCTCATTTTTTGTTTCAACAATCCCTTACTGATGTACATTTTAGTTGACTTTAGATTTTTTACAAAATAAGCAAATTCATACTAATTAATAATCTTGAATTGTATACACATCTTTTCACACTTGTCCTATTCTTTCTTTGAGATAAAATCCTAGAATTGGTGTTAGAGGAACTTGGTTGCATATAATTTATGTAAACAAAAAACTAAAACCTTAAAATAATTGTTTTAATGGGTTACCTTATTACTTTGCTAAATATTTCTTTATTTAACCCTTATTTTTCCTCTGATGGCAGCACAAGCAGTTACATTTTAATTTCACTTTAAAAATTAATTCTAAACATATATAAAAACCATAAAGTGTATACTGACACGTGGGATTCCATATGACACTTCAATATATATATACATGTTACATGATGCTTAAGTCAGGTTATACATACCGGTCTCCTCAAATATTTATCATTTCTTTATAGTGAAAACTTAAGATTCCCTTAAACTTCTTGAAATTTCCAGTACTTATTAATCATTATCTGTAGTCAGCCTACTGTGCTGTAGCACAGAACACCTCTCACTCCTATCCAACAAATTCGCACAGGAGAATACACCTTTCCCTGTCCCCTGTCACCTCTATTTAATCCTTCTTCCTGAGTAATATTTCTGCTGTGAGTGGAATTCATATGAAACCCCTGAAGGAGACATTCCATGATCTTCACAGTGAGATCGCTGCTGCTGAAAGGGCAGCTCTCAGTCCTCTCTGTAGTAGGCTATTTTTGTTGGCTGCCTTTACAAATTCTTTGTCTCTGGTTTTCTACAGTTGCACATAACTATGTTCAAGTGTGCGTTTTTT
>NW_004524589.1:24244942-24246313 GCF_000260255.1 Octodon degus | reverse complement strand
GCTTTGAGCTCTTTACTCACTTCACTGAATTCTCAGGTTATAGATTTTTGTCTTTAAAATAAGTCACTGTTCTGTTATGTCTCAAAATGTTAATTATTTTAAAAGCAATAGTTTAGTTACTCATTTAATTGACAAAACTATATTTATGGTATGTGAAATGATGTTGTAGTATTTGTATGTATCATGGGATGGTGATGTTGAGCCATTTGGCATGTGGGTTATCTCAAGTCCCTTCCCTTTTTTTGTGGTACAAACACATGAAGTCTATTTCTGAGGAATTTTTGAATATACAATATAATGATATAAATTGTAGCTACCATGATGCACACTAGTTTTCTCAAAATTTTCCTTCCCATCTGACTGAACTTCTGTTCAATTTGTTTTGTTCCTTTGACTGGCATCTTAGTGCCCTGACCCTTAGATTCTGGCATCATCATTCTGCTTGTTTCTATGATGTCAACTTTTTCACATTCCAACTATATGTGATGTCGTGGTTGTACTTGTCTTTCTGTGCCTGGATTTTTATTATTTTTAAGATTTTTATTGGTGCATGCTTGAAACATAGAAGAGTGATCTTTGTTTTGAGGAACTGGTACAAGCATCTAACGTGATCATTTTTGGTTCCTTTACTTCCGACACTCAACCCTCTTTTCCATTTCCAACATCTTCTTGTTGCCTGCCCTCCTCTCTCTCCCTATTCTCCTCTTTCTTTTCCTTCCTTCCTTCCTTTCTTCCTTCCTTCCTTCCTTCCTTCCTTCCTTCCTTCCTTCCTTCCTTCTTTCTTTCTTTCTCCTTCTCATTCTCTCTCCTTTCCTTTCCCTTCTTTTCTTTTCTTTCTTTGCCATTGGCTGACTTACTGATGTTAGCCATTTTTTCTGGGGTGAGACGGAATTTCAGTGTTGTTTTAATTTGCATTTCTCAAATGACCAATAATGTTGAACATTTTTTCATATACTTACTTGCCATTTATATTTATTCCTCTGAGAAGTGTATATTCATCTCAGATGCCCATTTTTGGATTGGGTTTTTGAATTTGGGGGTCCTGAATTTGGGAGTCCGATTCTTTATATGTTTTAGATAAAATACTTTTGTCAGAGGACAGTTGATTATAATTTTTCCTGGTTTGTGGATTTTCTTTTTACTCTGTTGGAGATTTGCTTTGAAGTGCAGAAACTTTTCAAAAACATGCAATCCCAGTTGTTGATTCTTTGAAGTATTTCCAGTGCAGTTTGGTTTTTGTTCATAAACTCTACCTACTCCTGTCTTCAAGATTTCTACCTACATTTTCCTCCAAAAAATTCAGTATTTCTATTTTATTTTATTATTTTTTTATTGACATCAGTTATTTTTATTTTAAAGAAAGAAAAAAAA
>NW_004524589.1:24241934-24243027 GCF_000260255.1 Octodon degus | reverse complement strand
CTCTAGCCTCTTTGTAGGGAGTTCTGCTGAAGGGTTCTGTGCTGGGCCTGCGCGCTGGGTCTATTCAGGATCTGGAGTACCCGGGGTCGGCTTACTCACTTCCTGGGCCTGCGCTCTGGGTCTGTTCAGGATCCCGCAGGCCTGGGTCGTCTCACTCACTCGCCGGGCCTGCGCTGTCCAGTATTTCTATTTTAATATTTAAATCTTTGATCCATTTTGACTGTAGCTTTGTGGATGGTGATAGGCATGGGTCTAGTTTTAGCCTTTGGCGTGTGGAAAGCCAGTTTTCCCAGCACCATTTGTCAAAGAGGCTATCTTTCTTCCAGTGAACATGTTTAGCCCCTTTATCAAAGATAAGGTTGCTGAGTGTGTTTGCAGTTGTGTCTGCACCTTCTAATCTGTTCCACTAATGATCATGTCTGTCTCTATGTCAGTACCATGCTCATTTTTATCACAGTTGCTTTATAGTATAATTTCAGGTCATGTATTATGATACCTGTTGCCTTTCCTTTGTTTCTCACAATTGCTTTTGATATTGTGGGTCTCTTCTGATTCCAAATAAATTGGAGGAAAGTTTTCTCTAGCTCTGTGAGGTATACTAATGGTATTTTAACTGAGATTGCATTGAATCTGTATAACAAGTTGTGAGTATGGCCATTTTCACAATGTTGATTCTTCCTATCCAGGAGCATGAATTTTTTTTTCATTTTCTCAAGTCCTTTTCAATGTCTTTTCTCAGAGTACCATGATTTTCACTATATAAGTCTTTTATGTCCTTTGTGAGATTGATTCTTAAATATTTTTTTATTTTTATTTTTTTGATGTTACTGTGAAAGGTGTGGTTCCCCTAATTTCTCCCTCAGTGTGTTCATTGTGTACAAAAACATTATTGATTTTTGGATGCTGACTTTGTATCCTACTATGTTGCTGACTTTAGTGATTAAATCTACAGGACTCTTGGTGGAGTTTTTAGGGTCCTTGTGTAGAGTACCATGTCATCTTCAAATAATGATAATTTCACTTTTTCTTTTCCAATCCTTATTCTCTCTCTCTCTCTCTCTCTCTCTCTCTCTCTCTCTCTCTCTCTCTCTCT
>NW_004524589.1:24204915-24241693 GCF_000260255.1 Octodon degus | reverse complement strand
ATCTGGTTGAGATATAGACCATCTATTCCAATTCTCTGTAAGTTTTTTTTTTTTAAATAATGAATGAGTGTTGGACTTCATCAAAATTCTTTGTGCATCTATTGAGATGATTATCTAGTTTTTGATCTTGGTTTTATTGATGTTATGTATTACATTTATGGATTTGTGTACGTTGAACCATCCCTTCATTCCTGGAATGAATCTCACTTGGTCATGATGTATAATCTTCTTGGTGATTTGCTGCATTCTGTTCACTAGTATTTTATTGAGGATTTTTGCATCTACATTCATTAGAGAGATTAGCCTGTAGTTCTCTTTTTTAGTTGGATCTTTCTCTTGTTTTGGAATTAGAGTAACACTTGCCTCCAGGAATGAGTTTGGGAGAATTGCTTCCTTTTCTATTTCACTGAAGAGTTTCAGAAAAGTTGGCATTAAATCTTCTCTAAATGTCTTGTAGAATTCTGCTTTGAATCCATCTGCACCTGAGCTTTTCTTTGTTGGTAGGATTTTTAATACATTTCAATTTCATTTCTTGTTATTGAGTTATTCAGAGTTTGTATACATTCTTAATTCAGCTTTGCCATTTTACATGTATCTAGGAAACTGTCCATTTCCTCTGTGATTTCCATCCTGCAAGAGCAAAGATTTGGAAAGTAAATATTGATGATCTTCTGAATTTCCCTAGAGTCTGTAATGATTTTGCCCTTTTCATTCTTTATTGCGTGAATTTGGGTTTTTTGTTTTCCTTTTTTTTTATTGTTTTCTGCATCTCCAGTGCATTAATTTCTGCTCTAATCTTTATAATTTCCTGCCTTCTTTGGACTTTGTGCTTGACTTGCTCTTCTTTTTCTAGGAGCTTGAGGTGTAGCTTAAGATCATTTATTTGGGCTTGTTCTGTTTTCCTAATGTGTGAATTTACTGCTATAAAATATCCTCTTCTGACAGCTTTCATTGCATCTCACAGGTCTTGCTAAGTTGTATATGTATTTTAATTTGATTGTAAATATTTTAAAATTTCTTCCTTAATTTCCTCTGTGACCCACTGGTTGTTTAAGAGGTTGTTATTTAATTTCCATGTGTTTATGGTGTTTTTGTAGTTTCCGTTGTCAATAATTTCCAGTTTTATTGCACCGTGATCAGATGGAATTCATGGGATAATTTCAATTGCTTTGTGTTTACTTAAGAGTGCTCTGTGTGCTAGTACATGTTCTATTTTTTTTTTTTTTTTTTTTTTTTTGCGCCAAATGCCTTCAAGGCATGACTGGCTGTCTTGTGTTGTGGGGATCGAACCACAGCAACCTGAGCCTGACTGCTTTGTTGAAGCAGCCACTTAAAGAACTGAGCTAAGGGGCAGGCCCCCACTGAGCTAAGGGGCAGGCCCCCACTGAGCTAAGGGGCAGGCCCCCTCGTGTTCTATTTTGGACAATATCCTGTGTGCAGCTGAGAAGAATGTCTAATCTGTTGTCTCTGGGTGAAACACTCTACAGATCTACCAAGTCAATTTCTTCACAAGTTTGATTTAGCTCTGTTATTTGTTTGCTGATTTTTTTTGCCTAGTTGATCTCTTTGTGACAGTGGCATGTTAAAGTCCCCCATTACTATTGTATTATTGCTCATTTGATTTTTCATGTCTGTTAAAATTGTCTTACATAGAAGGATGCTCCTACATTAGGTGCATATATATTTATATTTGCTATTTCTTCCTCTTGCAGTTTTCCCTTAACAAGTATGTAGTGATCTTCTTTGTCTCTTTGGATAATTTTTGTTTTGAAGTTGATGTCAGCAAACAGGATATCTATCCCTGCTTTTTTCTGATTTTCTGTGGTATGGAGGATTGTTTTCCATCCTTTGACTTTTAGTCTGTGAATTTCTTTTTGAGTTTAAAAGAGCTTCTTGTATGCAGTACATTGTTGGATTTTGTTTCTTAAACCACTCTGCTAGTGTATTTCTTTTGATTGGTGAACTGAGGCTGTTTACATTGATAGTCATAAATGATATGCATTTGCTTATCTTTGTCATATTATTTTCCTGTTCTAGATTCTGTATTTTCCCCCTCTTTTTAATTACTCACTCTGTTTGGTGGTTCCTTTCTGTTGTTCTTGAAGCTGTGGTCACTTCTGTCTCTTTCTAGAATATCCGTCAGTACTCTTCGTAGGATTGGTTTGTTGGTCATGAAATTTCTTCAGTTGTTCTTTGTCATGGAAGGATCTTATTTCACCATTGAATTTGATCGATAGTTTTGCAGTGTACATTATCAATCTGGATTGGAAGTTATTTTCTTTCAGGATCTGAAATACTTCACTCCAAACTCTTCTTGATTTGATGGTTTGTGTTGAGAAATTTGAGATGATTCTGATGGGTTTTCCATTATAGGTGACCTGTTTCTTCTCTGCAACAGCTTTTAATATTCTATTCTTTTGCTGAATTTCTGAGATCTTGATTATTATGTATCTAGGTGTAACTTTATTGTGATTATGGCTGTGTGGAGTTCTGTATGCCTCACTTATTGGTATATCAGGTTCATTTCTCACATATGGAAGATTTTCTGCTAGTACTTCTTTTTGTTTTTATTTAGTACAGGGTCTACTAGGTCTACAGGGTCTCACTAGGTAGATTGGACTCAGTGATTCTCCTGTTTACAACCTCCCAAGTGCTGGGTTTACAGGCATGTGCCACCACACCCAGTCTCAGTCTCCATCTCAGTGCACCCTGGGGGCGGGGCTGGCATGGCAGGCCCGGGGATGGAACCCCAGACCCTGCATCTGCCTAAGCAGGTGCTTTAATCTGCTGAGCTAGTTGGCCAGCTCTTCTGATAGTACTTCTGCAAATAGTCTTTTTATGTCATCTGTGCTGTCTCCTGCTGCTTCATTGATACCTATTATTCTTGTATTATTTTTCTTTGCAACATCTTGTACTCGCTGAATTGTTATTTCCTGGTTCCTTGTTAGTTTTAAGAGATCTTTTATTTAATGTTCATTAGCTGCAACACTATCTTCGAGGTCTGAAAGTCTATCTTGAGCTTCATTCAAGTGGTTTTGCCAGGTTTCAATGGAGTTGTTAATTTCTTGGATAACTGCTTGAATCTGTTTCATGTATTCTAGTTCTTTCCTGTATTCATTCCATGTTTCCACCATTTTTGAATTCTCTTTTTCTATCTATGTCTTCTTTAGATGTGCTGAGCAATTCTTTCATGATTGCTGCTCTTTCTTTTTGGATCTGAGAGATTATTTCTGCTCTTATTTCTTCTATAGCCTGATGGGCTTGTTTCTTTACTTCAGTTGCTATCATTTCAGAGATTTCAGGTGTGTGATTTCCAAATATGTCATTGTCTCCTGGATTTGTTCTGGGTGGGCTAGAGGACTGAGATTGCCCTTTGCTCCTGCATTTTGGCATTTTTGAAGCTTCCTGTACTCACTCAGACAGAGTTTCACAGACCACCCAGAATCTGCCAAAATTCTTAAATGGCTCCTGGAAAGCTCCTCACCTGCGTGCATTGGGCCCACAGACTGCAGTTCTTGTGCATCCTGCAGACCACTCAGAGTCCACCTAAGTTCTTAAAAGTTTCAACTGACACCAGCAGAAGCTCCATGCCTGCATGTTGGGGGCTAAGGAAGGTCAGAGCTCACCAGTGTCTCACAGGCTGCCCAGAGTCTGGCAAAGTTCTTAAATGGCAGAGAGATGAAGTTTTAAGCAAAGAGTTTGATTGTTCCCAGTATGTAGATCTATCTGTAGCACTATGTTCACTCATCACTCAAATATTAAACTTGATTGATTGAATAAAATATTCTGTACATTTTGTTTTTTTAAAAACATGTACATTTTCTTTATAATAAAAGGGAAATATGTTATTCTATAGTAACAAGGGTCATGTTGGTCATGTTAGTCTCTTCTCTGAAATAGTCCCAGAATGTAGCATAGTAGCTGGCCTAGATTATAAATTTAAACAATAGTTAAGTGAATCAATAGTTGACTTTAATAAAGTGAACACAGTTTTTGGCAATAGCACTGTTATCCTATAGGACTGAGAAAAAACCCTACTAACCCTATTTAATTTACCAAAGAATAAAAATAGTTTGAATCAAACATACAAAGAAAGAAGAAAATGCACACGTAACTTATTTTATGAGCACACAACTGTATTGTAAATAGCTCACTTCTCTTAGTCAAGATTTAACAAGACACGACTGAGTTATTCCATTATAGAGCATGACTTTGTAGAAAGATGAAGGAACCATACATACTGTAAATAATATGTTAGAGTTCACAAGTAGAATTGCTCTCAAAAAGCTACTGACAAACTCTCATCTGATTTTTAGGCTCTTGTTACATGGCTTATGTATCCCATTATAGTCGATAGGCATTTTTATTTATTTATTCTGGATTCCTTGCATCTTCCCTACCATAAGACTGTTTCCAACTGGTGGGATCAATGGTGTGGAACATGGTCTTACACAAAGGGCTAAAGATCTTGCTACTGAAGCCTCTGGGACCCAGGAAGGCCTTCCCAAGCCCATGTCCTAAGTGTAAAGAACTGAAAGATGGGCCTCTATGTGGTCTAAAAAGCTCAGGGCATTCATTTCCTACCTCTTTCATGTTGGGTCATCCAAGCCAAGTTGCAACAGTGTCAACATACTCCGATATACATCAGTCTCAATCAGTTTTCTGTCTTGCTTTGAACTGAGGAATTTTGACTGTGCTGCTGACCCTGGACCCTGTATGCCTTTGCAGCCACATGGAATCCCTGCCTGTCACTGATTCTGTGTGATGTACCCCCATGTATTTCCCTGGCTTTAGCTTCTACATTTTTTGTCATGAGGGAAGCAGGGAGGATGAAACTTACTGTATCATGTCTCTGAGGCCAACTTGCTCCATTTCCAGAAGAAGACTTTGTATAACGAAGAACTAAAATGTTAGCACTCCTGTCTGCTCCTTCTATCCTACATTTCCACTAAAATCTAAGATCTTTCCTAGGATCTTTGCCCTTTTGCATAGGATAGGAAATCCCTTCTAACTGTGCTATTATGATCCGATAAATACTTTCAGCCTACATCATACAATCTCCTCAAATTCTGAATATATGTAAATATAAATTAATGACTTCATGGAACAAAGTAATCAACACTTTCATTAATAATCTGTAGAAACATAAAAAGCTTTGATTCTGTGAATCTATGTGTTTATTCAAACAAGATTTGATTGTAGGTCATAGGCTATCTGCTGGACTTACAAGAAGGATATGTACAAACATATTTCCTAGACCTTTAAATCCCTGATCATACACTTTCTTATACTCATGTTAGTAAAATTTATAAAACCCAGGATCCTATAGTTTTCTCCATGAGAAAACTCAGTACACTATTGAACCAAACAGTCCACCAACCTATTATACCATACAGCATGATCAATTGATACTAAATAATGGAGAGTTTTTTGTATTTTGAAACAGGATTTCGCTATGCAGTTCAGGCTGGCCTTGAGCTCATTTTATATCCCAACCTAGCCTCAAATTTGCAATGATCTTCCTGCCTCAGTCTCCTGAGTACTAATATTACAGATGTATGCACTATACCCAGCGACGGAGAGTTTTTAATAAGAGGAAATGCTCATTGATTCATTTCCCTAGCACCTAAATTCTTCCTTAGTTTTATTACAGATGAGAATCACAAGATTGTAGCACATAACTGCTTGGAACTGACTGTTTTAAATTTCCATCAAGTAATCAAGAATATGATGCATGAAAAACTCTATTAGCACGGTATTGCTGAGTTGCTAGCATTTTTTCTTTCAAAGTATCTCATAATAGTTCTTATAACTGAAATATTGAATAAGTATCATGAAGAAAAGTTGAATTTAAGATATTGTTGTAATCTTACCAAGCATGCCAAGCTGTTGGTTTACAATTTAAGTAGTGGCAGATAGGACCGACCAGATAGCTCAGCCAACTAACGAACCAGCTTAGGCAGGCTCAGGGAACAGGGTTCGATCACCAGCGTGCTGTGCTGGCCCTGCCTCTGGGGTACACTGAGACAGTGAATGAGACTGAGTGTGGTGGCATGCACCTATAATCCCAGTGCTTGGGAGGCTGAAAACAGGAGGATCACTATGAGTCCAATCTGTGTATTGAGACCCTGTAGACCCTGTACTCAATACATAAAATAAAAAAGAAACGTACTGGCAGGTGATTCACAGTATTACCTATTCACATGAATGAAAAGAGATGGGATAAAACAGGAAAAATATAGAGCATTTTGAGGTTGCCTCCAACTTTTTCTTTTATTTGAAAATAATATTCAGGAAAACTGGGACTTCTAATTAAACAAAAGTATTTGGACTACAAAGACTTTCTCCTTGATTACATACAAGTCAGAGAATATCAGTGGCATAACGCAACAGAATTAAGCAGTAGCTAAAACAATACATCAACCACACTCAGAAAAAGAAATGTTTTGGCTATGACATCCTAAGGGAGAATTTGAGAGTCAACATGGATTATGTATGCAGTCTTCTCTCCCCACACTTGATCTCTTGATAGCCTCATCCTATTCCAAAATTTCAATTACATCCTTACAAAGAAGATACCCAAGACTAGAATGAGCATCCCTAATTTTTCCTCCACACCCAGAATTTTGATTTCACACTACCTTAAGGATATTGGTTGATTTTTTTTGTTATGAAAATTATATTGTTAACAAGGGCATAGTTATGTTTTCTTTCAAAGCATTCCTTTCAGGTGAATCTCTAAGTCTCTTTGAGACTTATTTCCTACCTCTTCTCCACTGAGCTTTGTGCATAGCCCTGACTTATATGCTTATTACTCCTAAAGGGCAATTACTTATTTGTACAGTGTCCAAAAGTGATAATCAGTCATTCATTTATTGAACACATGCCATTTACCAGGCTAATTAGAGATATGGAAAATAGAAAGGTCAATGAAATCCAGTTTCTACCCTTGAGAATTTTGTTTTCTGTTGAAAGACCTCTGTCATATAAACAGGTAGAGTTGCAATAAAATGAAAGTAAATGCAAAAAATGAAGATAAAGACAATCTGCTCCACTGATCTATGGAAAAATGTTTTGTCTGGGGAAATTAGAGAAAAATAAAGTTTTTAGATCTATCTGGCAGGATGAAGAGGTGGCAAGGCTTAGAAGAAGGAAATGTTTGCAGCACAGTAAAATTCATGTGCAGCAGCCAGGGAAGTGTGTTCTGCAGTGGGGATGGATAGAAGATGCGGGCAAGTTCAAAACAATTCAAACTGGCAGCATAGTGACATTCCCAGATGTTGGCAAGATGTTGCAAGTTGTATTGTGTCCATCTTCAAATGTTCTTTCATACTAGGCTTAGAAATCTGAATTTCATTTATAAGGTATGCTATGGTGTTACAGATACACAAACTGGTAGCCAGATGAGTTATGGATATAGATTTTCTTTAAAAATGAGGATACTTTAGGAACTGTATGGAGAATGACCTCAATGAAGAGAAAGTAATAAGAGAAGACCAGTATCATAATCCAGGTAACAGCTGAGGGGACCTCAACTGAGAAAGAGCATTGGCTTGGGAAGGAGAGGAGGAACAGAATGAAGAAGAGTTTCTGAGAAATAAAAGGCAGAATTTGCTGATGATCTGGGTAGCGTTTGTGGGCTGAAAAATGAACATACACCTTTGGAAGTTTTGGCACAGGAGGCTGGTTGAATTTTAAAAGACATTAAGTAGGAGAAGCAAGCTAGCCAAGAAAGGAAAATGTCTTTTATCTCGGGTGCATCCATTTAATAAGTTTGGGGCACATCCATGTGGGTATGTCTAATAGGCAGTAAGAAATGTGACTCTTCTGGGCAAGAAAACTAGCAATGGAGCTTTTGAAATCATTAGCAAATGGATCCTGACAAAAAGTAGGGGCTTCAGAGAAAGAAAATTAACCCCGATTGCTCATCTATTAGCAGTTTGTACCTTTAATGCTGTACTCTCATCAGAACATTAAACCACATTATGCCTTAAATTAGTGTGTTTGTGGTTAATATTACATCAACCCTCTACACACTGAACTGTCTTACTCATTTTTATCTCTCTCTTGGTTGAACCCTGATGCTTCCCACAGAGTGGTTGCATAATAATGGTAAATAAATTGTATCTCCTCTTAGTTTTTCATGACTTCAACATTATAGAATCGTGTATGGTAACTCATTTGTATATCGGTTTTGATTCCCTGACCAAAGTGTGTTTGTCAAAATGACTCACTTCTGAAAGTATTTTTTCCTCCTTTGATCTCTACCCATTGTCAAGGCTAATGATAGATACGACCCAAGCTGATATAGAACCAACTTCCCACAGTAGTATCCTTCTCATTCTTAAGTGGAAAATATTACAAGGAAGAAGATAATTCATGGAAATTTATAGTTTATTCTGATCATGAACAGACAGCTGCATATTTACATATTTCCTTCAAAAATTCCTCATTTCTATGGGAAAAGGAACATATAAAACTAATGTCCAAACACATGAGATTTGAGCTGATACAGCAGGATAATAGAGAATCTAATTTTTCACAGCTATGTCCAAGTTTTTAGTTTTTCTCTTTGATGAAGAATATCTATTCAATTTTCATGGACCTTAGACAGAACAAAGATCACTCTGTTGAAGTTAATCAGTAACTTGAAATGCTTTTTTCCATGTGTTTGGAAGAAAGAAAAAGAGACAGATTGCTGTGGAAGTGTAAGATGTTATTTCTGCAAAAATACTTGTATCTCTACCAATTTTAAATGTCAGTTTTCTTCTGCCTAAGTTTATTTTACCTGTCTGCTTGGATGAGATTCAGAGCGATCTGTGTCTGAGGCACATTATTTGTCTCTTCTACATTTTGCTGTAAAGTATTTTGTCACATACTCTGCACTGTATGTTGAAAACTCAGAAATCATATTATACAGTAGAAACAATTTTAGTCTTACTTTGGAAAAGATTCACAAGTTAGGCTGAAATAAAAGAAATATATTCTGGAAAAGCAAACCAGTAAAATTTAGATACGTTATGTTCTAAAATAATGAGTTACATTTCTTTAGTCCTTGAAATAATATTACTGTAATACTTTCTCATTAAATATTGCATAATAATGAGATTATAAATTAGAATGTGATTTTAGGTTACCGAGGCCACTTATATCATTACACAGGTATGGAAATATTAAGCGGAGAAATGTTAGATCCTCTTTGCAAGACTACAGAAGAATCAGTAGCAGAACACACATGAGAACTGAAGTTGTCTGATTCTAAATCTCTGGCTCTTTATACCTGTATGTGTCTATTTTATGTGAATTTAATGCTACAGTCTAAGGAATTACAATTTGATTTAGATTAAATGAAATAATTGGAGAGAGCATTTGAAATAAAACGTAGTACCAAATCTTTGCCCCCTAAATCAATGCACTTGATAATTACGATGTGAGTTTATTTACATCGTTATTTATTAATCTCCTTAGGATTTTTCCTGAAGTACAGATTAAATTCTGGTGCTTTTATCAATTTTCATGATCTTCCTTAAATTGCCAAAAAGGAAAAACAAAAGAAACCAAACACTGGGGCTGAATACTTAATGAATAATTTTAAATACCATTTGACTCTCCATCATTAAATGTTAGGAGCTCTCAGAACATGGAACCTAACCAAAGGTAAGCACAGTGGCCCTTTATGTTCTAGCAGCTAACACACCAAAACATCTAGTAGTGCAGATCATCTTAAACCAAAACAGAAAACCAAAACAAGAAAACAAATAACCCCCTTGGAGTTGTTATTTGAGGTGGCGCTATATATCCTACAGAAATAATTATGATGCCATATGGCTGGCTTCCTGGACTGGTGGAGCTCATAATGAAAGCTGTGTCACCATTGTATGATTTTATAAGGGGAAATAGACTTCAAGAAAAAAAATCTTTGGACCAAAGGTATTATGATTTACCTGCAATGCCCCCTGAAATTCTCATGTGTGTGGAAGGTGACTGGACCATGGGGGTGCTACATATTCCTCAATGAACCTGCTGGAAACACAATGTGGAAGGACATATTCCTGTCCCCAAGTACTCCTTTAGCTCTCTGTTTCCTAGATGTGTTGGTCTGAGGATTTTTTCCTCTGCCGTGCCCCTCTGCCATCTTGTTTGTGTCTTGGTGTCTGCTGAGAACAGCCTTAAGCTGTGAAACAAATTCTCTCTTCCTTTAAGCTGTGGGTTTTGAATCCTAATGATGAGAAAGTTATAAGATACAAGGTAAAAATAGGTTGTAAGCAACATGTCCCTAAGTATTCTAAAAGATACGTGCTTAAAGAGTGAAATCCTGTCCCTCTACTCCCTCTTCAAGGGCCTTTGACTCCTGGATCCATTATTCATGGTTCTGCGTATTTAAGGTTCACAAGTTCCATCTGTACTTGGCAATGACTCTGCGCTTTCCTCAGCTCTATGGTGTGCACATTGCTTGTAAAACTAAGGAGGCACTGAGGAAGGTGATGCATGGAAACAAAAATTTTTATACCTATTAGACTTGAAAGGGCAAGAATTTGGAAGAGCCAAAAGCTTCTGATGATAGTCTTAATTAAAGAAAATTACTCACTTGTATAAACACTTGGAAAGTCATCTAAAATAATAACTACTTTTAGATTCCAAAACTTAAACGGCAACTGTTACTTTGCATTTTTTTTCATGAGATTCCCTAAGGGCAACCTGGGAGCTATTAAAAAGCAATAACTGAATTTAAGAAAGCAACCCAAGTTTTATTTCCAATACAGACTGTCTCACTCTTGTCTATGTAGTACTCCCAACTAATTCCAACTCTCCGTTTTCCAAAATGGGGCATGCTTCTGTGGTCTTCAGAGGACAATGGAAAGTGGAAAATATTCAAATTATATTCTTTTCATTTACAGTGTGAAGATAGGTAAGTTATTTAATCTTTCTGAGAGGAACTTTTGCATCTTTAGAATGAGATCATAGCATCTTTTGTGCTTGATTTTAGCCAAAAGTATGAGAAATGATAGATAATATCTTTTTGAAAGATATTTTTCTATTGTGAAAATTGAATATGTCAGATACAGTACATACATAAAGAAGGGTTATAATTGTTACACTTTACCCACTCTGCTCAAAAACGGGACTCTTCTCCAGTCCAGACTGTTCAGCTCTCCTATGGCTATTCTAGTCCACTACCCAAAGGCAACAGTTGGTTTTGCATGGAAGTGAGACCAGTGACAGTAGTGACTAAGTATTTTGTTCCCAGTCCTCACTCCCAGAAGGGATTCTACTCTGAGACTCTGCATTCTGTTGGCTCAGTCTTGGGGACAGTCCATGCAAGCATCAGTGTCAGGTAACTATGTATTTTTCCCAGAGTCAGCCTCTCTAAACCTGGAGGTTGGTTTCTTTCTCCTTCTTACATCGCCTATTGACTGCCCTCCCAAATTCCTTCCAACAAACTCTGTGAAATTTTTATCTACTAGGAACTATATTTCTTTTTCTTTTCTTTCTTTGTATTTTTTAGGGAAGGGTCTACAGGGTGTTCAGGATCTCACTGTATAGATCGGACTATAGATCTCACTGTATAGATCACTAGGAAGTGATCCACCTGTTTACAGCCTTCCAAGAGCTGGGATTACAGGCGTACACCACCATGCCCAGTCTCAATTGCTGTTTTAGCATGCCCGGGGGACGGGGATGGCATGGCTGTCCCGGGGATTGAACCCCTGGCCCTTGAGCCTGCTTTCAGGTGCTTTAATCCTCTGGGCTATTTGGCTGCCCCTCAAGGAACTATATTTCTATCCCTTTCCTTTGATTAAACTTTGCCTAGGCTTGGAGGACACTAGTAATCTTTTTTCCATGTAGAATTCAAAACCCAACTATCAGTCTTCACGTTAGTTTAATTCTTACCACTCCTACCCTTGTGTGAGCTATCATTGCTTGCCTTAAATGAAATAGTAGTCTATTTGTGGTTTTGAATATTTTGGATTTACAGATCTTATTGTACTCAACAATAATCCTGTGCTTTCTTCAACCTCTTGGTGTGCACAGCTATTTATAAGAGTTGATGCATAGTAACAAAAATTTTCATTTGCTATCTCTGTTTCCTCCTTTACTTAGCTATCATTTGTACTCAGCATAGTGGTCAGGATGGTCCTTATAAAACTAGTTTGATCGTACCATGTCATCACTGTTTCAGATTAGAGGCCATGTCATTTTATCTCTGTATCTCCAATGCTTATCACCAGGGCTTTTCAGACAATAAATATTTTGTTGGACAATTAAAGCTAAAGCCAGGAAGAGGAGAGGAGTACACCAGTGATTGGCCACATCCTCTCTTGACCTCTTGCACATCTTGACAGTAACTTCTTTTTTTCTTTCTTTTTATTTTTCCTTTCTGTGTTTAGAACAGGGTCTATAGAGTCTATGTAGACTAGGCTAGTAGTGATTCTCCTGTTTTCAGCCTCCCAAGCACTGGGATTATAGGCATGCACCACCATGCCCAGTCTCGATCTTTGTCTCAGCATGTCTTGGGGGTGGGGCCGGCACAGTTTCCCCCGGGGATCAAACCCTGGTCACTGCACTCTGCCTCAAAAGGTGCTTTAATCCACTGAGCTATGAGGCTGGCCCCCTTATTCTGTTCTTAATGACACATGATTTCTTGTGGTGAACAGAATCATCATGAGGAGAGCTAGGGCAGACCTGTCTGCTGAGATGCGCAAAGCTGAGGGATGTGCCCCAAATCTCAGTATTAGTGGGTTTGGGGGCTTGGTTTGAATTCAACCTTTCTTCCTGAAAATATTTTGCTGTTTCTGTTGTGCTGTATTTCACATACAAGTTTCGGCATCATTTGGCCTGCCTGTCCCAAGAGTATGATAGCACAGTATTGCTTGCTTCTGGAAATATACTGCACAAAGGCCAAACTTTGACACTGTAGGAAAACCGGAAGTAGACGTGGAAGCTTGACAGTCATCCTGACTCCTTCTAAAACCCTCTTTCTTTATGCTATCTTCAGCGTGTACACCACACAATATAGAAGCAGGGGCACCAGAATTATTATTATACACTTGCAAATAACTTTGATCCAGGTTTTAAATTTAGGAAGGAAAATGGTTTACTGTCCAGGAAATACAATTTCTTAAGATTGTTTTTTCATTATTACATTAGGTCTGCTTACAGAAAAATAGGCAGACAGCATCTAGCTTATTAAAATCAGATATTCAAAGATATTTAATTTTTTGTCTGAATTGGTGATAAAATTCTAGAAGCTGTGTTCACTAGATGAATTCATGGTGTAACAAGATCTGGGAGTAACATAAGTGAAATTACCTTCCCGAGTAAATAGTCATCTCCCTTCGGGCCCTTGCTAGCAGGACTAGAGGTTGTGGGGTAATAGGGAGAGGAGAAGGAAGGCAGGTAATTCCATCTCATGCTTCCAGTTGTAATCCTGGAACAAAACTTTGCCTCGCAAAGGCTACAGAAGATTAGTGTGATATTGACATGGCTTTCTTTCTTTCTTTCTTTCTTTCTTTCTTTCTTTCTTTCTTTCTTTCTTTCTTCTTTCTCTCTTGCAGTACTGGATTGAACTCAGGACCTTGAGCTTGTCAGGCAAGCATTTATTCTACTGAGCTATAACCCTGGCCTTTGACAGACATTTCTGAATAGGCTTTTATTTCCCAAAATGACAACTGTGGTCAGCTAGATTTATGTGATTCCTTGTAACTGACTTTCTTGTGCCTCCATTTAGTTGTATTGGAAACTGCTACATAAAATGGACCTTGATAGTTTAGTCCTTCACATCTATTTGCCTTGCGTTTTGAATGAAACTGTGAGTAGAAGCTGTCTCATTCTTGCAATGTCCTCATTTAAACCCTCACATATCTAAGTAATGATTTAAATCTAAAAGATGGTAAACCAATTTGAGACACTTAGTTTACAATCCAACAAGAATATCTTGGTTGGAAGAGTTCTAACTTCTGAAAATGTAACCCGTATCGGTGAAAGTATTTTAGCATGCTGTTAAAACATTCTTAGCAATTGATAGGCATCCCTGTACGGCCTCAGAGATGTTGCTTTGTGGCATCTCATGCAGGTTGTCAGTATCGGGATAGGATCACATTTCTTCTTTCCAGGAGGAGATCTAAATGACAGAGCACAACACAATTGCATGAACGCCCCTGGCAAGGACAATGGGGCTCTTTACTTAGCATTGGAGAGGTTCAATTCCAAAGGATTTGAAGGACCAGTGTAAACTGGGATATAGACAAGGATTTCCCATTAAATGAAACAAATGCACAGGCTCACACTTTGAGAAAGCTACCCTTTTGATTTGTACAGGTTTTACAGGAATAGTTACAGCTCTTAGAGCGACGGGACCTCTTTTTGCACAGGACACTGCAGCCTGTTCCTGTCCATTTTGATCATCCTTATTCTATGGTCCAGCAGAGCTGACCTGCCCCATCCGCTCCCTGCCCTTAAAGCTTTACCGCAGTGGGCACCTGCCCTTGGATGCCTGTGTCATATGTCCACAGCCAAGTGATCATGAATGACACTGTGAGGAGGGGATTTTATTTCTTTTCTTGATAAGGATATTTTAAAAGCCACAAAAATATGTTGCTACTGGTTCTTCCAGAGGCGTATTTGCCAGAAAGGTATCTGTTATAATGTAATTTCTTTGTTCTTAACTGTATTGTAGCCTGGAAAAGTATGATAATGTTCAATTAAAAATAACTTACTAAACGTATATAAAAGTCCTTCGCTGATTAAACATTCTATATGAAGCAGATGGATAAAATAATTATAATATCAAATCTAGAATATAGTTTTAGAATTAATTGCAGAGGACCTTTCATCATAAGGAACATTGTCACCTTATGGGAACTTTAAGATCTTTCTATGACAAAGATGCATTGCAATATTAAAATCGTCATCCATGTGATAAAGCAGAATTGCAAAATATAAGATTAATGTACAAAATCCACTGCTTTCTTATCCACCAGAAATGAACAATTGGGACTTTGAATAAAACAATTCCATTTACATTTATATTAGTAACAATAATGAGATGTTTCAGTATAAATCTAATAAAATATGCACAAGTTCTATCCAAGGCAAATTAGCAAAACGCAGATGAAAGCATCAGTATTGGGTCATAAGTTGTAGCCAGCAATCACAGTAGTGCAAAATGTGAATAGTAAGGGAAGCTCGGACAGAGAGGAGATACAGAGGAACTCCCTGTACTTCCTGTTCAGCTTTTCAACAAACCTAAAACTGCTTAAAATATAAAGCCCATTAAAAATGAATACCCTCCAAAGGACATAAACATGATGCTACATTAAATATAGTGCACAGAAATATGTCCCAAGAAGCTAAGCAGCATTTTTAGAAAACTGTCTGAAAGAAAACACGGTGCAGTGGGTGGGTTTCAGCCTCTAGAAACACAGAAGTCTGGACTCAAATTTGAGGGTCTACAGTTTGCAATGTTTGGGAAAAAATTGAAACAAATAACTAATTTTTTTCTTAGACCTTATTTTTATCATCTATAAAACATGGGTAAAAATAACTACCTCATTAAATAAGATTATGTTAGCAAATTCTGAAAAACATTACGTGGCACACTATTAAATGTTCAGTAACTGGCAATACTCAATCCTTAGTACACGAAACTACAGTGAAGAGCTGTCACATTTCAAAAGCTCACAGGATCAAGCCAGACATGAGACAGGCTATTGGGAGATAGGAAAGGCCACTATTCAGTAGAGGAAAGTTGTTCATCGGCTTGGCCATATATATATTGAAGGACCATTTAGTTACCTACCTGTGTAGGTTTTATTACTGTTGTTTATAACCAAAAACTTTTTCAGAGAATTCTTTCTACATCTCTTTCTCCTGCACAATACATATATGATTTCAGTAGAAATATAACTCTTCTGTCTAGTCTGTGAAAAGGTTTACAGTCATAGTATGTAATGATGGATTTACCTATCTTTTTTTTCTATCTTAAAATATGGCTTGACACAGTCTACATGCAACAATCCAAAATGGTTCATGATACTTTTTACACAAGTTTTTTTTCTTTTCTATTTTAATCTGGGGTCACACTAATTTGTCCAGGTTGGTCTCAGACTCTTGGGCTCAAGGGACTCCCATGCTTTGGGTTCTCTGGTCCTGAGGCTAAAGGCAAGTGGCGCAGTGCCAGGCTTCTGCCTTAGTTTTTGGTAAGCATTTGCTGAGGATGTTTACCAAATCTTGAGAGCAAGTATTTCTCAGAGCTCTGAGGAACGCAGGATTTTTTTTTTTATTTAGCAAAATTGATTAAAGTAGAAATTGGGCTTTCAATCCTCTTGTTTTAATACTTGGTATAAATCATCAAGGCAATAAATTTGTGCAACTGCTAGTTGTAGTAAGTGCTGGTAAGGAAAACCAGAGGCATTTCTTGCTTTCAAAGCAGGTAAAACAAATTCATGAAAATAGATTTAAAAAATCTGGCAAATTTATTTTCATCTCCTTAAATATTATTTCCTGACATTTATTTTAAATTAAAATTCTTTAATAGCATATATGAAAGCATCTTAATAAGTCAGCAGTAGAGTTTGGATGTTTTTATATAGATAGGCCAGCTACCAAGTCTCTAAGTTAGGAATTCTTTCTGTTTTTGGTGCTAAGGATCGACTTCAGAGCTTTGCACATGCGTAGCCTGCAGTTCCCCACTGAGCTACACGTTCAGCCCTAAAGCAGGGATATTAAAAACTCTCTGCTAACTTCAAAGTATTATTGGAAAGAGCCAGTCAAATAGCTTAGCAGATTAAAGCACCTGCAAGCAGGGGCCGGTGCCAGGGGTTTGATCCCCAGGCCTGCCGTGCTGGCCCCGCCCCCCGGGTGCACTGAGGCAGCCATTGAGACTGGGCATGGTGGTACACGCCTGTAATCCCAGCTCTTGGGAGGCTGTAGACAGGCGTATCACTATGAGTCTGATCTAGTAGTGAGACCCTTAGCACCCTGTAGACCCTCCCCCCAAAAAAGTATTATTGGAAATTACGTTTAAGAACAAAATTGTATATTTTCCTGATATCAATCTTCCCTCAAATATAAAATGTTTGTTAATGACATTATTGCTTCTAAGAAGTACATATAAGTTGAAAAGCCATATTTTATAGAAGATACATTTTGTCTTTTAAAACAGGTCATTTGGGAGATGGGTTTATATGTTCCTGCATTTTTTTACATAAATGTGTGTATATGATATGTAAAAGAGGGGTAAGGCTCATTTCTTTGTGAGTTTTACTTCATTAGGGTTCTCATCCAGTAAACTTTAATTACCTAATATGTGCCAGCTGGTGGGCGGTTTACCGAAACTACAAAGAGAAAAGAGGTACAATTACCTGTAAGGACCTCACAATCTAAAGGGGGTCAACAGCAACACATCTTTCCTCTGTGCTCAGGTGAGGTTGTCAGGACCAGAGGCGTGGAACCGCTGAGCACCGGGGGTCAGAGCTCTTTCTTCTGAAGTAACTGGAGTGATGGAACATTCTTTAAAGAGGGTTTTTTGATGTGGGTTTTTAAAAATAGTTAAAGGTTCCACAGTTGGAATAGGGCACGCAATGACAAGGACATTCTAAGCAGTGAGACCAGAATGTACATGCAATGCCTGAGGCTGGAGTATACCAAATGCACACATGACACATTTTATTAAAAACAATGTCTCATTATTTTCGATTTATATACACTGAGGTTAGGAAAACTGAATTTGACTTTACTAGTATGAGTATCTGAAACATCTACTACACGATGTTCATCAAATGAGTCATTAACAGTTCCTGTTGTGGTTGAATTTTTTTGTTTTGTTTTTTTACTTCAAAGCACTAAAGTGAAAAGTGTAACTTGTATTCCCACGGTCGATTCTGAAATGATTGTTAAGAATTTTGCCTTTGCCTAGACCATGACTGCAGTCTCCACTCCAGTCTTTTAACCCATATATCACCTTGCCACCAGCTATATCATGAATACATAGAATAAAAGCCTGTGGTTTTTATTTCTCAGAGGGAAAGGATGCTGGGATTCATTTGCCTATAGCATTCAGAGGCTTCGTATCGCTGACAAGACCATAGGGCTTATTGTGAGAATGTTCTTCATGAGCTGGGCCAGTAATTCTTTCCAAACTCATTTTAAACTCATCTCTATTTCCAATCAGGTCCCGCAGGATTTCACCATCACATCCTGTTCATCATCCCTCCCACTGTCTATACCTCTTTCCAACCCGTGTATTTTTGCATCGATGCACAGCATGTTGAAATAGGGGTCATTTGTCATGGGTAGCTGGGGCAGAGTAGAAGATTCAGATGAGGCAGTTGGCAGAATTAAATGGACCACATGATGGAAAATTACAAGTGATATATTAAGGAGAGTTGGCTTTTCTTTAATGTTTACAATCCCTCTCATACCTGTCCTCTAAAGAACTCCAAGGAAAGGAGAACATCCTGTCTATTTCCATGAGTCTAGGAAACAGAGCCTGAAGTGGTCAATCACAAGGGAAAAATTTAGATCTTGCTCTGTATTTTGTATTCCACAGTACCTTCTCTTACTAGTTTTATTTTTATTTTTAAAAATAATTTTATTGAGAAACAAACATCAATGCGACAGTTACAACTGATTACTGGCAAATTTTCAATAATTAATACATTGCATATTGTCATCTTCGTGGTCATTCACTGTACAAGATGCAGACATGATATCCTGTCTCAAACACTATTATAATAAGCCTCTCTATTCATTGAATTAAGAGCTGTCTATCTATCCTAACTATTTTGAGTACACAGACACAAAACGGTGATTCATTTCTATCCCACTTTTTTAGTTAGTTTTGTCAGAGATGGGCATTCCATTGTCATTTAAATATTGTAGGTGCTTGAATTCAGCAGAATCTCCCAATATAGTCAAGTAGTCCATAACAGTAGTGGGTTTTCGGTAAGACTGGTAATGTCCAAAATTGTTGACTTGAGCTTTTTACAGCTCAGCATATTAATGTGGCTTTACTTTTTATACTTTGTTTTCATATTTTTCTGCTGGATCATTATGACCAAGATAAAGCAGACATATATAACAAGAAATGTAACTTTTGTATCTGATAAGGTCAGTCAAATTCCCTGAAGATTTAACCTGAAATCCTATACTGCAGTTTGTAGATCCTTTGTGAGTGTCAGCCATGTGGATGAGTCATGGCCATTACTTGGCCAATTTGCTCTCTGTGAAAGCCTGAGAAAATGTTTTCTCTCCATGTGACTCCCCTTAGGCATACTCTACATCATCGATCACTTTCTTCTTTGGCCTCATAATCTCCTTGATCAGAAAATTTGGGACACTACTGAGTTACATGACATTACAGTACAAGTTCTCATATGTTCTGAGTCTTAATTGACCTTGGAAGGCAAGGGTCAAAATATTGGCTTTCCTTGTGGCCCTCCTTTTTCTCTAATTTTTGGTCTGCAAACTTAGGTTGTTGTGTTAGTTGATACATTGTGTCAACTTGGCTGAATCAGTTCTCAGTG
This sequence comes from Octodon degus, assembly GCF_000260255.1. Lineage (NCBI taxonomy): Eukaryota > Metazoa > Chordata > Mammalia > Rodentia > Octodontidae > Octodon > Octodon degus. Next base: position 24,222,167 of record NW_004524589.1, on the reverse strand, counting down.
TAGGGGTCTAACCCTGCAGGTGGGCAGGGCCCAGGAATTTAGAAAGGCTTCCTGCCTTCCCGCCACCCGGCCCTGCTTTGGTGAAGTCCCAGTCTTTGGAGGAGCTTGACCTTCACAGCCGTGCCACTTTGGAGGAGCTCTGATCTTCACTGTGGAGTGCTTGGTCTTCACATTCAGCGCAGAAGGAAGAGAGAGGCTTGATGGATGCCACTGCAGCTGCTGCTCCTCCTCTGCTCTTCACTGTTTTCTGCTGCATGAACTGCTGTTGTTTGCCTTGGAGCCAGCAGAATATGGACTGAACCCTCCAGTACCTGTGAGCTAAATAAACCTTTCCTTCCTTCATATTGAGTGTTGGGTATTTGTCCCAGCAATGAGTAGAAAGTAACTAAGACAGTTGTTAACCCTCCAGAAGAGAAGCTTATTGCTATTACCACACAACCTAGGCTCTCGAGCTTAACCTCACTATCTGTCTGAATATCAAACATCTTAGACATAACATGGAACAGGTATTTTTCATCAAGTATTGATATGTTAAACTTTAAATCCCTATAGAATATGACAAAAAATTTAAAAAATTAAAATATATTAAAAAAATGAATAAAGAATTATATATGTTTGCACATAAGTCCAGAAATCTAACCATGTACAACATTGTAGCAGAACAGTATCACAACACTCCTTTTCTTGTCTCCTGCTTTCATTCACCACCCTCTTCCTTTTTTTATGAGCAGAATATATTTATTGAGAGAAAGAAAGCTCCTGTCCTGAGAGAGGGACAGGAGGGGGGCCCTGAGTGGATAGTTTCCTCCACCTCCTTCCTTTTTAAACAATCATCTACCTGAGAGACAGCATGGCAGCAACTGGTGTGTCATGACAAGCAGCCCATATTCAGAAGACCAGAATGACAGGCACTCCAACCATGAACCTACTATTACAAATTGCCATCTTCAGTGCAGTTGCTTAGTTCACAGGTGTCAGTATATATAGTTAGTGAGGGTGAGCATCCTTCCAATTAACTACTAGATTTGAAAATCTGAAGATTCTCAGGATCATTGCCTTACCCATCTTGTACATACAACTGTGTGGCTTGCCTCTGTCATGTTTCCTAGCTCTTCTCCTTGCTCTCTCTTCATTGTCTAGTCCTCAAGTTCTTGCTTTCCTTTTAATTGTATTATACCTTTTTATTTGTATTTCTTTTTTGAGTTCTTATACTAGGGAGACTATACAATATTTACACATGTGTGTCTGGTTTATTTCACATATGAGTATATCTTCAAATGGTATCCACTTAAATATGAAGGCTTCATGTTTATCATTCTTTATAGCTGAGTAATATTCCATTGTATAAAAATACCACATCTTTTTCATCCATTCCTCAACCAAGGTGATGGGCATCTTGGTTGTTTCCAAGATTTGTCTATCACAAATTATGTTGCTATAAACATAGGTACTTATATATCACTATGATATGATGTTTTTCCATTCCTCTGGGGAAATTCTCAGTAGAGGGATAGCTAGTTTGAAGGGGATTTCCAGTCCTAGTTTTTTAAGGATTCTCCATACTGATTTCCATAATGGTTGCACCAGTCTACATTCCAACCAGCAGTGGAGAAGGGTTCCTTTTTCCCCACAGCCTCTCTCTCCAACATTTGTTGTTGGTTAATTTCGTTATGATAGCCATTCCTTCTGGGGTGAGATGGTATACTTGAAAGAATTAACAAATGGGACCTCCTCTTATTGAGAAGTTTTTGCACATCAAAAGAAATTACCAACAAAGTGAAAAGACCACCCAGAAATTTGGAAAAAAATCTTGACTAACAAGCAATCAGACAAAGGTTTGCTCTCTCGAATTTATAAAGAACTAAAAACCATTAGGGTCCCAAAATTTAAAGACCCAATCCAAAAATGGGCATCTGAGATGAACACACAGCACACTTCTCAGAGGATGAAATTAAAGAAGCAAATAAATATATGAAAAAATACTTCACATCACTAGCCATCCATGAAATGCAAATTAAAACAACACTGAGATACCATCTCATCTCTTACTAGTTTTAATATTAAATAAATATTCTTAATTTTCATCATCAAATAAAATTGAAGTTTGAAGATGTTGTTATTTTTCATTTTTCACTTTCCCTAGTATATTGCCAAGCTTCCTGGGAAATGCATATTCCAGATTGAGAAGCATAGTTGAGTGGCGGAAAAGCAATGCTGATACCAGCAAATCCTGTTGTCAAAAATTTTAAACTTACAAAAGGCATGGCTTTATCTAGTTGGGATTTGGAAATGTCACTCTGGTGATGCCCTGGAAGATGGAATCCAGGCACAAGGATGTGAGAGGAAGAGTGCAGCCAAGCAGGTGCTGAGGGAGGGCTAGAAGAAATCTTGGGGAATATTCGCAGTTCTTGGGCTTGGTATTTGAAGTAGATACTATTATTCATTCAGACAGATAAGAAAATGCATTTACAACTTTGAATGTGAAAGCTTAAGATGAATTTGGGGTATACAGGTGGAAACATTGAGTAGAACGCTGAGTGTACTCACGTTTGGAGATGGGAAACTATGTCTATCTATCTATCTCTATCATTTATTTATTTATTTATTTATTTATTTACATTTGAGAATAATTAGTCTATCCATGGAAGGTAATATTACATGAGCATAAGAAGTTTTCCAGGAAAGTGACACAGGATGAGAAAGAAAAAATATTGTATAGATAAAAAGCAATAATAACAAGATAAATAAAAAAGAGTCCTACCATGAAAGTTGGACTAGTGAAAGAGAAGAAAGACCCCAGAAAGAATGTTAAAACTGTAAACAGATTTAGAGACCTACTAACACATTTTCTTATTGGATAGATTAAGAAGTCAAGGCTTAAACATAGTAAAGATCCTTGGTTCTTCTTTTATTTCTCATTTTGGTTGACTGTCCTTTATTATACTTTATTGATCTTGCTTTGCCATGCTTATTAATCTTGTATTTACTGTGGAAGATTTGGCTAAGTAGTGAGCACTTAATATATTTTTCACAGAAAAAATGAATTAACCATTACCTCTTGGAAATAAGAAGACAATAACTATATCTTGAATGGATTACACTAAAGCTGAAAACTTATATGGAAGTTAAGAAAATAAAAAGTGAATATTAAGGCATCAATGAAAAGAATAAGTTGATCATAACGGAAAAAGTAGTTTCAGTGCCATTTCCTAGATTTTGTTTTCTAGAGAGGAGTTATTTATGGCATTCATTTATCTCCCTTGGAATTTCTTTGCTCTTAGAGGTCTCTTTCTCAAACCCTCTTTGATGACAATGCCCTAATCCTGCTTTCACATGACAAATGTCTTAGAACACGAGTCATAAATATAAGGAGAAATAGTGAACAAATTCAGATCTACTTTTGTCAGACGGGCTGCATGCTACTTTAAATGGATGACAACTGTACTTTCCTAGGCATTCATAGGAGGACCATGTAGTACAAGGGTCTGATCAAATTCTGCTTGCAAGTTCTAGGATGAAGTAGAAATAGCACATTCTTGTACTCAGCCAGTCAGAAGGTGGGTGGCTCCACAAAGACAGCCCATTTTCTACACTGCTTTTCAGTCCTTTGGAAAAGAAAAGCTGAAGCATTTAGAATGTTTCCCAGGCTTCTTGCTCAGGCTTAAAAAGCAATGGATTTGATCTTTTACTGTCATTCTCTAAGCAGTGATTGGGTTGAGTGAGAGGCAGCATTTGCCTTTTTAGAACACAACAGAACCACTCTCTGTACATCTCATAAAGCTAAACGTGGCTACACGCCAGAGATTTGTGCAGCTTACTGGCTTTAGGAGATGGAAAAGCCCTGCATAGACAAAATGAGGGACAGTTCTACTCCATTCTCTTCAACGTGTGCTGTGGTCCCTCCCTGGAAATGCTGGACAAATGGCAAAGTTCACTTTGTGTTAGAAAGCCAAGCCAGTGTACAGGCAGACTCCATGGAAGAGGGAGTCTCAGTGTAGGGACGTTCACAGGCTCTCAGAAGCTACAGAGCCATGGCTGAGATGTGCCTTTGCTTGTGGTAAGTGTGGGAAAGCACATCTGGCACAAAGCTAACAATAGTAGTTCACAATGTTCAAAAAGAGGAGGGAGGGTCGGAGAAGTTAATTACTTGTATTTAAAAAATTTAAATGCTCAGAGGAATTAACTGATGTTCTATAATTAATTTAAAGAGTGTCTTTGAGTTGAAAAATATGACCTTAATATAGACATCAGCAGTTTAAATTTCATCCATAGTTATTGCTTTCAGGAAGTGATTTCATTGTCCTAATAATGAGTTTGAAGGCAATAAGCTATATTATGGGGGAGATTTCAAAGAAAATAAATTGAGGGTACAAAGAAGACAAAGTGAGGAAAACAATACCTTTGATATTGTTGCTTGTTAGACTGTAGTAAAATGAATATCACAAATGATCTTGATGATGTAGATGGGTTTAGATTGCTCTGAGCCAAAAAAGAAAATTACAGCATAAAATAATTTCCACATTATGGATTTAATAGTGGACAAGGACGATGTGGATTAAGTAGTCATGTTACATTGTATAGTTCTTTGGAAAAAAATATCAGAGAAACATAGGAGATGGGAGGGTATCTTTGCTACAATAAAATTGAATTTTTCTCTGTGACCAGTTTTCTGGTACTTATGAAGATGTATGAACCTTGTGCATAGGTGACAAAGAAAGATGGAGTGTTACATGCATCCCGCTTGGTTTATCTCATTTCACAACATAGACCTCAAATAGCACTTTTGTCTTACTCATTCTGAAATCCTCTTCTGATGTCCTTCTGTGGAGGCTGCAGAAAAGGATTCACCACACTTCGTTAAATACATGGAACACAACTGAACTCTGGGAATTCGCCTATGAAGCCAACAAGACCACACTCCTAAGTGAAATAAATCAGACACACATGTGCAAATATCACATTGTATCTGTAGTGTAAGAAACTGGAAGAATAGGTAAGATCGAAAAATACACAATAGATATTGTGAAAAGGGAAGAAACGATTCCAAAGGAAAGAACAACTGAGATGGGGGAAGGAGAAAAGAAACTGGAAAAAAAAAAAAAAAAAAATATATATATATATATATATATATACAGACACAGACACACACACACACACACACGATAGTTAAGATAATTATGCTTCTAATTTTTATTCTTTCATTGAAAATAATGGTTTGTGCTTACATTATTTGATCAGTAGTCCATGCCTTTATCTTATAATTTGAGGAAATAATTTGAAGAAAATAATATGCATTATATTGTTAACTGTTGATCTATTATGAAATTCGGTGTCATTGTTTTTTATTGTTTTTTTCTCTTTAAGATAAAAAAATCAGAGTTGAGTCAAATTATCTTAGAACGGTTTTCAGACCTGTGAGACTTACGAGTAACCAGGTTGAATGAATTTGTGCAGTTAGATGCATGTTGAACGCATCTTCCAATTAAAGTAAGAAGAGGGCTGCAGAGGGTCATGGCAGTTAGATCTCATCCTGATACCACAGAGAAGATGGAGTAGGACCAACACAAGAGCAGAGCTCCTGCCCGCTGCTGAGGCTTTCAGCAGCATCGCTCTGGGAGCCTTAGGCAAGCTTCCTCTAAGGCTTGATGAACTCAGCTAGGTGACAGCTTTTCCTATGACTCATTCCCCAGGAAGATTCTGCTTATAATTTGGCTTTCTGTATAGGGCAGCGAAGGTGAGCTTTTTAGATCCATCAGTGATGTAAATAGCTTGCTGTGGCACCATGCTGTGGGGTTGCCACCACTGATATAGGGGGAAGAGTGCTGGTTATGCTAACTCAGATATCATGGGAATGCCACTTTGTAATGGGTGATTTGCACTGGGGTTCTGATTTCATGTGTTTGCCAGTTTTATTATTGTGAGTTTGTGCTGAGAGTCTGTATTCACTCCTCGTGCCCTGGAACCATTCCAATTGTGATCCTAAGGTGCTGGAGCAGCCAGCCCGCTTTTCTCTGCTGAAGCAGCGACGGAGCGCATCGCTGTTTGTGAGATACAGCCCATCCACACTTCTGTTACTGCTGTTTGAATTTCTCCTTTTTGCTACTTTAGCAAAGGTGGGGGTGTTGGTTCTAAAAGTAAAGTTTCCTTTTTCAAGAAGAATAAGGAGAACTCATGGAAAGTAGGAAGAACAGCCTTCATCAAAGGACACAGTTCCAGCCAACACTTATTCATAAGCTAGGCTTCAAATTTGGAAGCACTTGGGAAGATACAGAACTTATTTCATTTAGTTTTATGTTTTAGTTAGTCACCTAGACATATGTTGCCACTGTCATAACAATGCCTTCCATTAAGATCTGGTCTGAAGCTTGTGGTGCACAAGAGACCAGCCTTCTTCGTTGTGTGTTTCTGCCCACTTGCCAACAGCTGAGCTGGGAGGGAGCAGACACTGGTTTCAATCAGGCTTGGGATTTTACCAAATGAAAGCACAAAGGCAACAAGCCACAGAGGCACGAAGGTGCCGCCAAGGAGCACATATGATGATCAAACATGGATTCCAAGCAACAGGAAGGAAGAAAGGACATGAGAGGGGTGGAGGATACAGACAATGGGGCAGGACCAGTGGACTGGGCCTCATCTCAGCAGGGGTGCAAGACGCCAGGGTGTTGATACCAGAGATGTGAATTGGAAACAAGTGTTGGGTAAAGCACTTTGTCTGAGATTTAGACTTCACAGGTGAGGAAACCGGGAAAATGGGTTCAAAATCTGTCTCAGACACTGCTTTGTGATGACATCAGGGACTTGTTCTTGCTCTGTCCCAGGTCTTCAATTTCTTTTTAAATTTCTGAAGTGTGAATAGTAAAGTTACTTCATGCAAAAGCTATAAAACGACCAAGTGCTGAAATGGTCACATAGAACTGACCACAGTCACTAGCATCATTCTGATGTAAACGTCAAAGCTTGCATTTCTGCTCTGCAGCAAAGACTTTGAAAGCAGGAGCATCGTGGGCATACATGCATGTGCACACATATACACACATGCGCATACACATGTATGCACACACATATACTACACATGCACACAATGCATTGTACACATATACACACGTGCATACAACACATTAAGTGCAATAAATGTTCAGTCAGAGAGAGCCGAGCCAGGCCTGCTGCTGTGGGACGAGGGCCATGAGTCTGATCGCGAGGCTTCTCGGGGTCTGCCCAGCAGCTGGCCTGGCTGGGAGTCCATGGGGGTGGTTACGTGAGAAGAGTTTGAACACAGCAGGTGAGGCCCAGGACAAATAACAGGCTTTCTTATGTTTTAGATTTGGTTTTCATCAACCATAATTCTGTTTGAGGGAAGCATATGGAACCTAAAAGATCTGAAGAACAGTTTTTTTTAAATATGTAAAAAAAATGTTTTTGAAAAAACGCATTCTGTCTTGTTCTTTGAGGAGTAAATAAGAAATGCTCTGTGGGGTCCTTGGAGGATATTTTCCTATACAAGTACCATAAAGAGGAGATTCCTCAGTTACCCCTGGTGAGGCGAATGGGGCTCGTGGCCCTTTCCTGGAAGGTCACAGAGCCTGCGTGCCAGGATGGTGAGGGGACTGGCTTTCTTCATAGCCATATACTAAGCTGTGTGGCCCTAATAACCTGCTGGAGCAATGCAGCTATAGGCTCAGTAATGAGACAGATTCGAGACACCTGTGTCATATGTCTGAGACGCTCAGTTTAGAGGAGGAGGGAAAGCTCATTACAACAAACCAACAAGAAAGATAGTCATGTCCACATGAGCATAGACTGTGCCAGTAAATGGATGGGCACACAGGAGGAGTCCTGCTTTGCGAGAAAATGGTGTGGATTAGGAGTGGAGTAAACTCCCCGGGGAGTGAAGAGGACAAGGACGAGGAGACCTGCAAACCTAGATAACTGTATTTGGAAAAGGAGCTTGGACAAGATCTATTTGCTTTGTGCACTAGGTGAGGAGGAATTCAGATGACTGGGCTGTGTCACAGGGATCCAGGGAGATCTGGAGAGTGTGCACAGAGGTCACAAGGTCATCTCCGGGCAGGGTGTGGGCAAGAACCAGCACTGAGTGGAGGAGGGACTGTGGAGGGATGGAAGGAAGTAGTGCGGGGCCTGGGCTGTCACAGGTTAGAGCCATCAGGGACAACTAAAGCAGGAGCAAAGAAGCCTCAGGGAAAGGTGAGGGCAAAGTAGGCTGGAGCTAGATCTCTTGGTGAAGGGGTTTGATCTTTGCCAGTGCTGCGCTATGTCTGTTAAACGCTCCTTGTGTTTAGTTCACTAGTGGCTGATGGACTTTTAAATGAAACTTTAATGAAGTCTGTAGTAAAAATCAACCCAGTATTGCATATTTCACATTTATTTTTCTAACCATTATGTGCATTAGTCATTTTACTGAACAGTGAGCAGAGAGACATGCCAAAAATGGTAGAATAGGGGGTATAGCTCAGTGGTAGAGCATTTGACTGCTAAGATGGTAGAGAAAACATGTCAACATTCAAAGAATGGATAAGAGAAGTGTGGCTGTTTTAATATTACAGAAAAAAGCCATTCTCCAGTTCTCCCAGATGCTCAAGATCCCATCCCCTGGATATAGCCATGCCCGATTCCTGATCAGGTCCCCATACAGGTGACAAGTGGGACAGAAGTTTCATCACCATAGGTCTGAGCCTGGTGTCTCTGGACTGAGCTGAGCCCTTCCTCGCCTCATCAATGAGTTCCAAGTTTTCACTGCTTTTGTTTTCCAGATCTTCCTTGTGACTGGGCCCTCCCTTCTACCCTAAGGTATCTGGTTAAATTCCTAATGCAGCACTTGCCCTTGGTTGCCTCTTCCTTGGGCATTAAATCTCTCTCATTGTGGCCCACTTCCCCTCCCTCCTGCCCAGATGAGGAAGGTTCAGTGCCCTAGTTGACTGGCTGATGATCAGAGGTAGGATGGTTGGGTCAGTGAGGCAAGCTGGCTGTGACCCCAGGGTAAGTTAGGGAGCCCAAAATACAATATTCTTTCTGCCATAGAGAATTCTGTTGACCTCCAGACTCAATGACTTAAGACAGCTCTGGGCACTTTCCAGACTCCACTGCCAAGAGGGCAGGGGTAAAGCTTCTAATTCTGCTGGGCTGTGTCAGTCATTGGTGCTTAGATTGGTGTGGTTGAAGCAGATGGCAGGTAATCATTAGCAGGCTGAGGATAGGTGGGGACAGGCTGAACTGGACAGCTGGGTCTGATTCACACACACAGGCACCCATTTCCCCCAGGACGCTGTGGGCAAATCACTCATCCTGTTTCTCTCTCTCTCTCTCTCTCTCTCTCTCTCTCTCTCTCTCTCTCTCTCTCCCCCCTTTCCTCTCTCCCTCCCTCTCTTTCTCTTTGTTTGTCTCTCTTCATTATATACAAACTATATAAAAATTACATGATTAACGCCACCCCATTTTTGTGTGGTGCTTGTAATTGAGCCCAGGGCCTCAGTCATGCTAGGCATGAGCTCTACTACTGAGCTCCTTCCCAGACTCATTAATACTAATTTCCAAATATACATTACTGACCAACACCTGGCTTACGCCTGGGTGATGCCGAGCTCTGCCCTCCTGGGAGGGTTCCATGGAAAGTCAGCTGACTTCTGTCCCATCTATATCATGACTCAGGCTGTGGTCACCGCTGAAGGGCCTGCACAGAAATGCGGCGCGCGCTGGCCCCAGGCTCCATTTCCTATACATCCCTTCCAGGTCCCTCATAGAATCACCTGCACTGTTCAGCCATGGCAAAACTTTTCTCCTGAAAGATGGCCATACCGAAGCCATTAACTGTTCCTGGCCCTTAGCTCAGAGCAGAGCCTGTGTGCCATTTGGAAAAGGAGGGTGGGGAGGGTCCACTTCTAAGCACATCAGCACCCAAACTGCAGCAGTTCCTGGAAACTTAACCATCATTCTTCTCAGACATTAGATTCAGTGGCATGAAAGCAAATGATGTGCTTTCATTAGCCACCATTGTGTAAACTGTTCCTTTAAAACCACCCAATATTTTCCTTTTTTGTGTCTTTCCCCTCCTTTCTCTCATCTTTCTTCACTTCTAAATTTAAAATAAATGATGTGGAAGTTTGAATCCCAGTCAGGATAGGTTATCCTAGAAACAAATGAAACCCCCTAATCTAGGTTGTCACTACTCATCATTTATACCTCTTAACCCTTGGAATCTCCTCTACCTCTGCCCCCCGCTTTTGAAATATCTATATCACAATTTTGCAAACATTTGTCTCAAAATTAAATTAAAAAGTAAGAGGATTGGGGGTGTGGCCCAGTGCTGCAGTGCCTGGACAGCACATGTGAGGCCCTGGTGTCTATTGTCAGTACTGAAAACAAGAAAAAAGACTGTTTTTAGAGTGTGGTAAGAGATCAAATTTTATTATTAAATATTTTTAAATTAACATTAATCTGGAGCATTATTTTTAAAAAGTACGTAGTCTATGTGTCACCTGCATGGCGTTACCAGGGCTGTTTGCTTGGTCACCTTACTGGGGAGTGGAAATCAGCAGTCCCCAGAGGCTGGCACCCCTGCCGCATCCCACAGCACACTGCTGAACTCTGTAGGGAGGCCTCGTAAATTGCAGTGCGCCGCTTAACACCAAGGATCGCTTGAAGAGGGACTGAATGGTTATAGGAGGTGACCTTGTCTTTGGTAAATGCCTCAAGTCCTCCCTGGATATTACAATTATGGGGAAATAAAAGGATACAGATAAGTGAATAAGTAAAAATATCTTTAAGTAGCTACACATCAGTTTATTTTTCCCCCTCAATTTCTATCTTGTGTTAACTATCCTGTCCAGTTTTCAAAAAAAGATCCCATCTCTTTTCTATTCAAAATTGCCAGTGTACATGAGGTTTATATGGATGTAGACATACCTCATGGAGCAGGTATGTATAACTAGCATGCCTTGGTTCTTTTGACTACCTTTTCCCTCCCCTTCCTCCTCCCTTCTTCTCTAGAATCTCCTCCTCTATTTTCATTTTTTTTCAGTTCATCATTGTGACACAGAATCATGCCATTTTTTGTGGGTAGTCGGTACATGACATACCTTAATTTTTATGTCCTACCCCATGTGTGGGTCCCCTTCCTACTTGTGGAAGTTCTATCTCCCCACTTCGTTTTATTTTTCTCTTTGTTTATTCTTTGGATTTCTCATATGAGGGAAACCATATGTGTTTAAGCTTGTGTGTCTGATTTATTCCATTCAGCAATGTTTTCCAGGCACATCCGTTTTCTTGCACATGAGTCAAGTTTATCTTTCTCTGTAGCTGAGTGGTATTCCATTATGTGTAGATAACCCATTTTCTTTATCTATTTGTCTGCTGATGCTTCCAAGATTTGGCTTTTATGAATTGTGCTGCTATAAACAAGGGCAGGCACGTAATATGATGTCTTTAACACTTTTAGCAAGATGTGTAGTAAGGGAATAGGTGGGTTAAATGTAATTTCTATTATTAGTTTATTTTGAGGATTCACCATGATGATTTCAATAATTGTTGTGTCATATTATGGAGCCACCGAGGAAAGTGATCGTCAATGTAGAGTGTGCCTAAGGAGAGTCACATGGAGAGAAAACATTCTCTCAGGCTTTCACAGAGAGCAAATTGGTCAAGCAATGACCGTGACTCATCCACATGGCTGACACTGAAAAAGGATCTACAAACTGCAGTACAGGGTTTCAGGGTAAATCCTGAGGGGATTTGACTGACCTTGTCAGATACAAAAGTTACATTTCTTGTTGTATAGGTCTTGCTTTATCTTGGTCTTAATCATCCAGCAGAAAAGTATAAAAACAAGGTATAAAAAGTAAAGCCATATTAATATGCTGAGCTGTAAAAGGCTCAAGTCAACAACTTCTGACATTGCCAGTTCCATGGATAACCCACTACTATTATGGACTACTGGACTATATTGGAATGTTTTGCTGAATTCACGCACCTACAATATTTAAATGGCAATGGAACACCTATCTCTGACAAAACTAAACAAGAAAAGGGTAGATATAAATGAAGGATTATTTTGTATCCATATATACAAAATAAGATAGATATACAGCTACTTTCTCTTAATTTAATGAGAAGAAAGATTTGTACTAACAATGTTTGGACAGAACATCATGTCTGCATCTTATACTATGAATAACCATTATGAAAACAATAATATGTAATATATTAATTATTGAAACTGTCCTACTAGATTTTGAAACTTTCTCATTGCTATTTGTTTCTCAATAAAATTAAGAAAAAAATAAGTAAAAAATAATTATTGTGTCATTTTACATTCCCACCAGCAGTGTAGGAAAGCTCTTTTCTCATTCCAGTCTTGTTAGCATTTGTTATTACATGAGTTTTTGGTGATTGACATAACTTTTTAGGTAAGATGAAATCTCATTGTTATTTTCATTTTCTTTTCTTTAATGGCCCAGAGATGTTAAACATTTTTTTGTCAGATATCTGCTGGCCATTTTTATTTCTTCTTTTGAGAAGTGTCTATTCATTTTGCTTGCCAATTTTTAATTGGTTCTTTTATTTCAGGAGGGGAGTCTAATGATTTTGAATTCTTTATATATTGTAAATATTAGTCCTCTGTCCAAGGTGAACTGGCAAAAAAAAAATCCTCATTTTATGGATTGTCTCTTCACTTTGTTGGCTGTTTTCTTTGCTGTGAAGAAACCATAATTTGATATAGTCACATGTTGACTTTGCATTATTTTTTATGCAACTGGAGTTCTACTCGGAAACTCTGTGCCTGTACCTGTAATATCAAGAGCTTTACCTCTTTTACCTTTCAGTAGGTTAATATTTCCATTTTGATATTTAGATCTTTAATCCATTTTGTTCTCACTTGCTACGTGGTAAGAAACATGGGTCTCACTTCAAACTTTTACACTGAATATCCAGTTTAGCCAGCACCATTTACAAAATAGTCTGTCTTTCCTCCAGTGTATGTTTCTAGTCCTTTTGTCAAAGATCACATAGCTGAGTGTGTCCAGGGTTTGTTATGCATCCTCTACTCTGTTCCATTGACCCATAGGTCTTTTCTTATGCCAACGTCATGCTATTTTAATCACTGTATAACTTGAAGTCAGGAATTGTGAGGCCTTCTGCCTTGTTCTTGTTGCTCAGGATTGTTTTTGCTATTCTGGGTTTCTTGTTGTTCCATGTGAATTTTAGGATTGTTTTCTCTAGTTTTGTGAGAAATACAAAATAGCTTTCCATTTTCTGATAATATCTTTTATTTCCTTCATCAGCGTTGTAGCATTTTGGCAGTCGATGTCTTTCATCTACTTGGTTAGGTTAATTCTAAGTATCTAATTTCACTGAATTGTTTCTTGATGCTATTGAGAATTGTATTGTTTCCCTAGTTTCTTTCTCAGTGAGTTCATTATTAGTGCACAAGAATGCTGTTGATGTTTGCATATTGATTTTACATCCTGCTACCTTGCTGAATTTAGTTATTAATTGTAGAAGACTTTTAGTAGAATTTTTGAATCTTCTATGTAAAGGATCATATCATTTGCAGATAAACTGGTTTTTTTCTTTCCTGTATATGTCTGTTTTATAGCCTTCTTTTGCCTGATTACTCTGGCTAATTTTTCTAGTACCACAATGAACAGGCATGGTTGATGCCAGACATTCCGGCTTGTTCCTGACTTTAGAGGGAAAGCTTTACATTTCTCTCCACTTAATAGAATGTTGGCTAACTATATTGGATTATTTGCTGAGTTCATGCACCTACAATATATGAATGGCAATGGAATATACATCTCTGACAAAATTAAACAAAAATGGGATATAAATGGATCATTTTTTAGTGGAAAAATATATATCAGTATATACAAAATAGCATAAATATACAGCTACTTTCTCCTAGTTCAATGAGAAGAAGGTTTTGAGATAATAGTGTTTAGACAAGATATCATACTTGCATCTTGTACTAGGAATAACTACTACAAAGACAACAATATGCAATGCATTAATTATTGTAACTGTACTACTAACCTGTTTTGAAACTATCTCATTGCTACTTCTTTCTCAGTAAAATTATTCAAATATAAAAAATATAATGTTGACTGATTTTCCAGTTTGTCAGAGTACAGTTTTTCATAGTGGTTACTAACAATCTTTTAGATTTAAACAGTATTGCAATTTTTGCCTTTTTAATTTCTAATTACATTGATGTTAGTCTTTTATCTACCTTTGGTAGTTTCAGCCAATGGTTTATCTAGTTTGGTTATTTTTTTCAAAGAACTGTTTCTTCAATTTGTTGATTTTTTTTGGTATTTTTTTCTAGCCTCAATTTTGTTACTCTCCACTCTGATCTATATCATTTTTCTCCTTAATTTAGGCTTGAGTTTGAACTGTTGTTGTTTTTTGAGTATCTTGAAATTCATCATTAGCTGCTTTATTTGAAGTCACTCTGTTTTTGTAATGTGGGCACTGACTGCAATATACTTCAGAATTCGAGCTGCTTTATTGTGGCCCGTAGGTTCTGCTGTGTTTTACTGGCACTGCAGTTTGATTCTAGAGGTTGTTTAACTTGTTCCTTGATTTTTTTTTTTTTTTTTTTTTTTTTGTGACCCATTCAGTTTTCAAGAGTGTGTTAGTACATTTCTTAGTATTTATATATTTTCTGTGGATTCTTTTGTGATTGATTTCTGGCTTCAGTGCACAATGATCTGACAGCATAAATAGAGTATTTTTAAAAAATATATATTTAGTACAGGGTCTCGCTACACAGATCCGGACTCATAGTGATCCTCCTGTTTTCAGCCTCCCAAGCGCTGGGATTACAGGTGGTGTGCCACCACGCCCAGTCTCAATCTTTTTCTCAGTGCTTCCTGGGGGCAGGGCCAGCAAGCATGTGGTGCAGGGTATTGAACCCCCGCCCCTGTGCTCTGCCTAGGCAGGGGCGTTAGTCCGCTGAGCTCTCTGGCTGGCCCTTAATTACTTTTTTAAAAGAAATGATTACTATATATAACGCCAGTTTATTTTAAATCTTTATTTATTTGGTACGTGGCATGTGGTGCTGGGGATCGAACCCAGGTCCTTGTGCTTGCCAGGCAGGCACTTAGATCACCAAGCTATCTCCCCAGCCCCCTTAATTACTTTTTATTTAACCAGGTTTTGTGGACTAGCATGTGGTTTATTTTAGGGGATATTTTATGTTCTAAGAAGAATATGCATTCTGTCCTAGTAGAGTAGAGCATTCTGTAAATATTTATTAAGTCTATTTGTTCAAAGATGTGGTTCAGCTCTGATATCTCTTTTTTTGTTTAGTTCATCAATCTGTTTGTGAAAGTGAGACACTGAAGTTACCAACTATGATTGCTTTGGTGCTTATTTGCTCTTTTATGTTCAGCAGTATTTGTTTTATAAAGTTACACACTCCAATCTTTGGTGCATATGTATTTACAGTTGTTCACTCTTCCTGTTGATTTGTTCCTTTAACTTCGCCCTTTCTTGTCTTTTCTGTAATTATCTTCTTTGTCTCTTCTGGTCAATATTAACTTAATGTTTACTTTGCCTGAGAGTATAATAACTATCCTGCTTGCTTTGAGGGTCCTAATGCATGAAATAGTGTTTTCTACCTTTTCATGTTGAGTCTATGAACTTCTTTTTGGATTATTAGAGTTTCTAGAATGCAACAGTTGGTTGGATTCTGTTTCTTGATCCAATTAGTAAATCTACATCTTTTAATTGGAATTGAGGTTATTTATACTTTGAGTTATCACTAAATGATATTGATTTATTTCTGTCACTATATTCCTTTTCTGTTGATGACTCATTTACTTTTCCATTTATGTTTACTTGCCTTCATTGATATATTCATTCTACCTGATATTTTAGCTTTGTTGTCTTCATTTTCTCTATTATATTATTGAGTATTGTTTGGAGTACTATCTTGGTGTTTATTGTCTCTTAAGATGTTCTCTGTCATGGAATGACCTTACTTCTTCATCACTTTTCAAAGAGATTTGCATGACATGTTAGTCGGCTTTGAAGTTGTTTGCTTTTGGGATACCTCACTACAAATTCTCCTAGCCTTCAAAGTTGGCTTGTCCCTGACAGCTGTAACATCCTGTTTTTTTGCTGAACAGCTGTGATTTTGACTAAGATGTGTCATGGGGATCTCCTTTTCTCATCTTACTTGGTTGGTTTTCTATTCTATAAACTTTGCTTACCTGTGTGTTGAAATCTTTTCTTATACTTGAGCCTTTTCTATTATGATTTCTCTAAGTAAATTTTTTTATTCCATGTACTGTCTTCTAATTTCTTTCCAATTAGCTTTAGGCTAGTTTTCTTATTGTCATGTAGTAGCTGTTGGATGAATTTTGCTTGTTTTTAAAGCTTCTCTGAGGAAGATGTCATGATTCACCACTTTCTCCTCAATTTTAGAAACAATGTTTTTGTATTGGTCATTTATGTGATTTATGAATTCTATGCAATTTTTTTATCTCTGCTATTTCTTTTTAGCATTATTTTGTAGAATCTATATATTTGGTAAACTTATCATGCATGTTTTGAGTCATTTTGATCAGCACTTCCAACTTTCTGTTTCTGTAATATTTTATACATTGGTCAGTTTGTGTGCTAGTTCGATCATGTTTTGTCCATGTTCTCTTTGAACTTACCACATTTCTATAGCTGTTTTTCAATTGTTTTGTAGAGTTCTATTACCTGGTGTTTGCTTTCTTCTCCATTGGTGCTACTTAGGTCTACACTGGGAGAGTTGGGAGACATTAGAGGGCCTGGCAGTTTAAACAGTTTGGACTCAGTTTAAATAGTGTTGGGAGGAGAGTATTTCTATTGCTTATCACAGCATTGACGGATCTGGTCTTACATCTTTCATGGGACTTGAGTCTTGGTTTCATGTTTTCTGAGTACTCTTTACTACTAATAGTGCATTGTTAGCTGTTGGTCTGCTATGAAGAAAGAAAAAGAAAGGGAAGAAGAGGAAAGGAAGAAGTGGAGGAGTAAATCAGGAGGAGAGGTGGATAGAAGAAATGATAGGAAAAGATGTAGTTAGTATGCTAGATTCTGTTGAAGGATATAGGAACAAAACCTGAAGAAAAGGAATGAGAAAAAGAGAAGAAGAGGGAGGGAGGGAGGGAGAGAGAGAGAGAGAGAGAGAGAGAGAGACAGAGAGAGAGAGACAGAGAACAGTAACAACAACAGATCAAAAACCAAAACCTAGTGAGAATCCTGAA
>NW_004524589.1:24193099-24198390 GCF_000260255.1 Octodon degus | reverse complement strand
TATCAGACCCAAAAGCTACAACTCTTGTTGCATAGGTCCTGCTTTACCTTGGTCTTAACCATCCAGCAGAAAAGTATAAAAACGAAATATAAGAAGTAAAATCATGCTGTTATGTTGAACTATAGGGGACTCAGGTCAACAATTTCTGACATTGCCAGTCAAGCGGAAGACCCAATACTACTATGGAGTACTGGACTCTTTTAGATCATTTTGCTGAATTAACACACCTATAATATTCAAATAATGGAACTTAATAAAAAAAGGTATACAGATGAATGTTTATTTTGTATCTGTGTATTCAAAGTGGTTAGGATAGATATATAGTTACATTCTCTTAATGAGTAGAGTGATTTGTTCTAATGGTGTTTGTAGATAAGATATCATGTCCGCATCTTGTACAGTAATTAACCACTGGGGGGAATGTATGCAATGTGTTGATTATTGAAAGTGTCCTACCAATTTGATTTGAAACTGTCTCATTGCTATTTGTTTATCAATAAAATTATGGAAAAAATAAAATAAAATAAAAAAGATAGGCTAGTTGAATTTTTAGTTGCTTAATCAATTAAGTGACATTTATTCTTTCATGTCCTATCATTTAACAGCAGGCTACTAATCAGAATTTGATTTAGCTTTCAATTGCATGATGTAGTGAGACTCAAAATGGATATAATTTCAGGAAGTTGATTCACCAAATTATTTCAGACCTGGGAAGGATCACCACACAACAGTTATCTGTAGCTTCTATTATATTGAATGATTTCTACTTAATTAAAGTTGTGTCTGCAACCTAGAAATTGTTTTCTATGAAATGCTTTCTTGCTAAATGAGATTGTTATATAAGGAAAAACTAACTCTATCCACCGATGGCTGCTGCTCAGTGGGAGAAAAATGCATTTCCACCAAATTCAGATGCAATATTTGTCAGTTCCAATCTAATGCTATCATGTACTGAGATGAGGACTAGATCACTTAAAGCCATCAGGAGCAAACAGCTTGCAGTTTGACATGCACACGCTGATAATGGCTGGGATTGGCATGGCCCAGCTGGTGGGGGGAGAACCAGAAACACACAGAACACAATGGAGAGGTAAAATAAAGCTACTTGGGTTCCCATACCTGCTCTGCCTTGGTTTTGCTTTGTGGCTCTGGTTCCTGTTCATTACACATCAAGAAACTGGAATTTCCTGAGAGGTCCAGTGCCACGTGGACCTGGGCTTGTTTGTGTTAAAGATTAGTGCGGTAAAAAAGTGACTGGCAGGAGATATGCTGCAATAGGCAGAATATTGTAAGCAGGCTGACACAATTTGTAGGCTCCTAATGGATCAGCAATCCTTGGTGGTGGTGGTCATGAGAAGAGGGCATCTGCCTTAAATTTTCCTTTTATTACTGGAAGAGCCTGAGTAGTGTGTGTCTCTAAGACTTCTCATAATTGTTGCCATGAGATTTTGGAAATGGCCTACTATTTGCAGAAAGATGTTCTGTCATATATTAGTCCCAATTTTAATCATATTTTGATCTTATTATTACACATGCAATAGTGAAATAATAATTAAACTTTGTATTCCTCTCCCTGGGGATATATTCTTATATATTAATTGCTGATTAATCGTCTACTTTTGCTATGGCAATTGTTAGTCCATGACATCTTCTCTATTAAAGCAACTAATCTTTGAGGCATCACGAACAGAAAGAAAGAATAAGAATTTGGCTTTAGGGATTTTCAAAAGTGGAGGTCAAAGCACAAGGCAACATTTGGAAGCATCTTTAATTAGCTGGATTTGGTTTCCCAGTTATACAGTCTAGACTAGGCGAGTTGTGTGGCCTCTGGGAGGTGAGAGCTGGATGTTCCCTGGAAACTCTTCTGCTTATACTACTGGCCCAAGTCCCAGGGCCTGGAAGTGACTGGAAATCTGAGACATAGCAGACACTGTGGCCACTGGGGAAGCAGCGAGTCTCTGAGGCTTTCCAAAGCATAGATGCAGGTGTCCTGTTATGGGCTATGTGCGTTCAGGGAGACCTGTGTCAATTCCCCAGCATCCCCAGCCTCTCCAGGGTGGCAGAGGGAGATGCAGATTGTTTCTCACCTGTTGAGAATGGTGCAAAGGTAGCATGGGTATCCTGAAGACCCCAAGTAGCACAATGGAGCAGGGAAATGGATGGACTGACAACTGGGACCTGAAGTTCAGACCATCATGCTTGGCTGTGGGAAGACCCCTCCCCCCAAAAAGTAAAAACAAACTTAGAAGCAAAACTGCTAGAAGGAAAATCAAAGGAAATTAAGTTTTGCCACTTAGGGGGCTGTGAGCTTGGTAGGAAAATTAATTTCAGTAAAAGATCAATAGAAATGATGCATATTTTGCACATCTGATTTACAGACCCAAATTAGTTTCTATTAGCACAACATTCACCAATCTCTGGTTCAGTGCTGGCTGCCTTCATTGACTTTTTCTACAAGTATTCGACTCTAGCCCACCTGTCCCTACCTTGTTTTCATTTCTTGGTTTCAGGGAGTGGTATTCTGATAAGCAGCTACTCTCTGTATTAATCGAATGGTCTTGTCTGTATTTAATAACAAAGTTCACTTAGACACACCCTTATCATCACCAGAGGCTACTGAACTGCTTCTCTTACACATTAACTTTCCATCCTGAAGAGACATCACAAGGAAAGACAGCAAATTTTAGAGTTTCACACATCATGATTTTTTTAATTTAAAAATCTGCTCTTACTCTCTCGAATGTATGCTTCCTCCGAGCTGATTTGTCGGCCTCAATCACCATACCTGGATATCTAAAGTTATGCAGTGAAACAACAATTCCCAACTGTTTTTGAAGGCTTTTCTCCTGCTGATAGACAACTTGGGAGTGAGGGCCCCTGACAGAAAAACAGGGGTGTAGAACTTATTCTCAGGCCTCCACTTATCGTATGTGTAACTTTGCTGAAACCACTTCTTTTCACTGAGCCTTAATTTCTTTATGAGCAAAATGATTGATTCAACTCGATATCATTTAGGTCTTTATTAATGAAGGGGGTCTCAATTCCCTGGGTGCTTGTTCAGTGGGAGACACTACCTAAAACTGGCTGAGGCCTATAACAGGGGTACAATTACGCAAAGCACTGAAAAGTATATTTTTATATATTTTGTAAATGCGGGATCATGTCTGTTTATTACTGTCAGTATTGGTTAGGTCCATAACTCTTCATTCTGTGGATAAACTCAAGCAGTTTAGAAGCCCGATCTGTCACTGGAAGAAAACTGAGTTGGCTGTGTATTATAGGGAGGGGTAGATAATTTATAGAATAAACACTCCACAAGGAAATATATCTTTGACAACATCCCCAAACACTCTTCATTCTTTTTCAGTTTCTTTAGTAGCTTCTCAGACTGGAATCTCCCCAGTAGTACACCCCAAGATAAGAGTTTGGTGTGAGTAGCTTAATTTGGAGGTGAGCCCAGAAACCTGGATAAAAGGAGGAATACCAGAGAGAAATGAAGAAGGCTAACATATGTACCTTCTGTTCTCTCCTACTGGGGACCTCTGGAAGACTGAGCAGAACATGCCTTGAATTTTCTCTCTCTGCTGCAGCAAGATAAATGGGGTGCTAGCACACTGATTTCTATCCTTTACACATTAACACTCCCAAAATTTCTGGCCTGTGCCCTAGGTAGGCCAGGAATAGTTTTGTGGCTACAGAAAGTCCAAGAGGAGAGTCACAGATGCTTGCGGTAGGTAGCAGGTGGTGTGTATGGAAATGGGAATGGGCATGCCAAGGGGATCCAGGCAGAACACCAACTGTGTCTGCCGTATTACCCTAATCCAGGCAATAATACATTTGTACGAGGATTCCTCTCTTAGCCTCAAATTTCATCTCCATCTACCATCTAGGACATACTTCTTTTAATTTTAAATGCTCCACTGACATTTATTTCAGGCTCCCTTCCTTAAGCAAGGCATCACATACATAATTTTGCCTTCCATTTTTGCTAAGTTGTTTTGTCTATTTGAAATATATGCTCCAGTCATTTACATGAATCCGTGCTCTTCTGAGTACACATGATTTTCATTGGGTAAGTGTAGGCTTGTTTTGTTGTTCAGATTGAATTACATGCCATCCGAAGGTTCCTCTCTTTCTGAAGGCCAGTCTTACAAGAACCTTCTAGAAAATGCTCACCCTGTCCTTGTGTTCGCCTCCTTTTCCTTTGCTTACCCAATGCTATTAATCCTCTTAGGGTAAACATACCTCACTTCACGCACAGGAGCCTTTCCTGAGCCCCATGATTAGAATGGATTTACTTGCTGAAAGCACAGGATGATTCTCCTGGGTGGTGCTCACCACCCTCATGATTTCAGCTCTCTCTCTCAGCCCTCCAGGATGCACCTCAAAAGTCCTGAATCCTGCTACCAGGACTGTGCTCACTCTTATAGTGCAACAGCCAGTGACTGGCGTGCAGTAGGCACTGATTAAATGCTCTTGAAGCACTGAATAAGCTAGGCTATTTGGGGCTGATTAGCATTCTAAAGAAGAATTGATTTTACTTCTTCTGAGCATTTTTTCTAATGAACTTAAAGGTGGGGACTGTTTCTCTTGCATTCCCTTTAAAGGGCCATCTGTGATATTTTGTGAACACTAGGAGCTTCTTCCAAATTGTTTTAAACTAAATGAGCTCAATAGCACTGAGGTCACACATCACAGGCATTGGTTAGTAATAACTTGGACCCCCACAGGCATATTCTGCTCAGGTGAATTACTGCAACCATTTAAATGGTGTGAATTAATTGCTAGAGAGAAACTAATAAACAAAATTGGGACCCAAATATGAAAACAATGAAGACAAATATGAAAACAATGAAGACATATATGTTATGTTTAGAAAAGGTTATGAAGGTACCAAAATGGATGCTAGTTGTGAATAGGTGAGGAATGCCTGGCAAAATTAAAATAATGTGCTACGTATTGTCAGTTCTTAATAACTCCAGCACCCCAAGAAAAACAAATTAATTTAAAGAGAAAGAACAAGCACAAAAATTAAAGACATTAATTTTGGAAAAAAAAAACACAGATGAAAGAAAAGCAAACTAAATTATAGAAAGTATTTTTATACTTTGTATAACTAACATATAAAAATTTACTTATGCAAAATAAGTAAATTAAGGTGAATATGAATTAAAATAACAGATACTAGGCTGGGGATATAGCTCAGCAGCCCAGTGCCTGCCTGGCAAGTTCAGTGTCCTGAGTTTGAGTCTCAGTACCAAAAAAAGCCAACCCAGATAGTTTTCAAAACA
>NW_004524589.1:24190324-24192999 GCF_000260255.1 Octodon degus | reverse complement strand
GAGAGAGACAGAGAGAGAGAGAGAGAGACAGAGAGACAGAGAGAGAGAGACAGAGAACAGTAACAACAACAGATCAAAAACCAAAACCTAGTGAGAATCCTGAACATTCTAACCAGAGAATACACAAGCAGTCACGCGGCTACTTTGCCATAAGGCTCGGCTAGCCACGCAGTTCTTTTCTGCTTTACCTGCGGTGTGTTTGCAGTCAGCCACACCAATTTCCAACCTGTGTAGAAGCTGTTTACCAGCCTAACTAGGAGTGGTAAGGGGTGTCAGCTCCATGGAGGAGTGATTCTAGCTCCATAATACAAGTCATGCTTGAGTCATGTTTAACTGGTCTCTTGCAATCTCATAATCCAAACACCTCAACTGATTTGAGAAGAGGAGGATGTGCAATAATTTTCCTGACACCAGGATCCCCTCTGCCTTCTGTCAGTGTCATGTGACTCCTGCTACCCTTTTTGCTGGGTAAATCTTTGTATTCTTGCTTCAGAGGTTTTTCACCTCACACATCTCCAGATATTATGGCTCCAGCCTGTTCTACCTTTTAATTTATGGTCAGATCTCAAGCAGACACTGTCCAAAGCACTCCACTTTTCAGCCAGTGGGATTGGTGCAATTGCTATGCTTGGTTTAGACTCTTCCCCTACTTCCAAGCATTACAGTGCTTGCTCTTCACAACTGCTTGTTAACTCAGATTTTTCCCGTCTTTGTGGAAATGAGAGGGAAGAGCTCACGCTGGACCAGCTGTTTCTTCTCATTCCCTCCTTTGTGTCTCCAGGGATGTGAACCATGGGTCCCTGTTGGCGGACTCAGTGCTGTCCTACATTTGCAGTGTTCAGCCTCTCTTGGCCTAGAGTGTGTGTAGAGGGCAGAGCTTCTCTTGCCCACTGTGAATTCTGTAGAGGAAGCTTCCAGAACTTAGTGTTCCTCAGTGTTTATGGGAATAGTAAGGAGACAAGTCTAAAACAATGAGTCTATCCAAGGGGCCTGGCCTCTGCTGTGCTAGCTCATTCCCTCAGGTTGTTAGGGCTGTTTCTAAAATGGCTGCTCCCTGCAGAGTGTGGGAGAGGGAGATATGGGGCCGGCCATGGCAGTCCCGCTTCCCCCTTCCCACAGCCCAGATATTTTATTTGATCTACATGGATCATCTTTCAGATTGATTCCTTTCCATTTCTGCATGTGATTGCCTGCCTCCCTTCCCAGCACCTTTTTGGAGACCCTTCATTGAATATCTCTGGCATGCCACCTCAGCTAATCAGCCATGCTAAATTTCCACATGCACTATCATTGCCACTAGAAAAAGTACATGTATTTGCAAAAGCCCATCACTAGGAAAGTAATGACAGATGGTGTGAGGTCCTGTCTTAGTCACTTTCCTCATTACTGGGGCAAAACACTCAACACACACACTTTCAATGAACAGAAGTCTAGTTTGGCTCACAGTTTCAGGAGTCTCAGTCCTTGTGTGATCTACCAGCTCCAGGCCAAAGGGCCATGCTGCAAGGGCCTGGGAGGAGACAAACCGACACATATCGTGGTGACCAGGAAGCAGCGTGAAGGCAGAGCCCCAAACGGGAGAACTGTCCCTCCTGGTCACACCCCAGGGACCCATCTCTGCCTACCAGACCAGCCTCTTACAATGTGCAGCTACATCGCCCCATCATTCAGTGCCTTCATGAGACTTTTAAGGGCCATTTTTCAATCCAATTCTCATAGTGTGCTTTAGGTTACTAAGTATGTAAATTTTTGTAGGAAAAAACTTTGAATGTTTTTTGTTTTTTTGTTTTGAGATAGGGTCTCAATATGTAGTGCAGAGTATCCTTGAATTCACTTTTATGTATCTCAGGCTGGCCTTGAACTTATGATGATCCTCCTGCCTCAGCCTCCTGAGTGCTGGGATTACAGATGGGTGCCATAACACCTAGCTCTTTAATGTTTTCTGAACCAGTATTTCTGGATGAAAAACATAACCTCTCTCTCTCTCTCTCTCTCTCTCTCTCTCTCTCTCTCTCTCTCTCCCTCTCCCTCTCCCTCTCCCTCTTCCTCTCCCACCCTCCCTCCAAACCTGGCCTACATAATTTGCATTTGCTAGTTGATCCTGTGAACTTTAGAACTATTTCTTAATTATTTTTTGTTTAACCTTTCGTACATTTATAACTAAGTTGCCTCTACCCAGTGGAGGTATGTGTCCTGTGAAATTGTATGCTTAGTGTCTTTTATGGAGCGATGTGTTCTGTTCTCCCTTTTAGAAAGACTAAATGCCGAATTTGAGTGTAATCTTTTCTAAGAATGAACTTTTTCGGTGTTAGCTATTAGGATGAGGGAGGTCATGAAACAAAAAAAATCAAGACAGAAAGTTCCAAGGAAGCAGAGAGGGAACTCTATTCATTTCAAGTCGTCTTATGTCTTATGGTTTTAGGCAGTCATTGCTGTAACAGTGATAGCGCAATCATGTACTGCATAAGGACATTGTGGTCAGGGATAGCCTGCACTTATGCTGGTCGTCCCACAAAACTGTGATGGACTTGAAACATTCTTACCACCTAATAATTTTTTATTTATTTATTTGTTTACTTATTTATTTATTTGTGTGTGTGGCCAGCTCAGCCCACCAGGGGGCGGGGCTGGCTGGCATGTGGTGCTGGGGGATTGAACCGCGGTCCCTGTGCTTT
>NW_004524589.1:24179213-24181109 GCF_000260255.1 Octodon degus | reverse complement strand
ATCTGATTTTTTAGATGGGATCTTACTGTGCAGTTTCGTCTGGACTTGAGCCCACTCCCTAGACCAGGCTGGCCTCAGCCATGTGGCTGTGCTCCTGCCACATCCTCCCTCGTGCTCAGACTCTTTCTAAATAGAGAGATGGAAATAAAACTATCTCGAGCTAAAAAGTATTTTTGCCAAAGCATTATACACAGTATAGAAGAAAATTTCACTTGCCCTAGAGCATCCAAACAAAACTCAGTGTAAATCTACTAGCTTTTCTTGAACATTGTTTCAAAAAAAGACACAAGTAGATGGTGATAATGTAGCAAAATATTAGGTCACAAACTATGTACTTACAATCAGTCCCCACCTTTAAAAATGCATGCAAAGAACAAATGCACAAATGTATAAACAGATATGCATGACTTGCAGTTTAGTATCTTTTAATATTCCTGTAGATACTTTAAAAATGATATAAGAATATTAATAAGGACAAAGAAATTGAGCTGTACTCCACTTAGTTTCTTTCTGCAGTATGGGCTTTTCCTAAAGTTTTCTGTTTCTCAATGTCTTCCTGAGAAATGGCTCACAGAGCTCCCGGCATGCCTTACAGACCACCAGTGAGGGCTCCTTGAAGGTGCTCTCGGAACCTCCTAGCGGGGAGGGCTGCATACGACACCGGATGTGCTCCGGCAGCGAGTGCTAGTGCTTTGCCCAGGCCTGTGCTCAGCTCCCCTGTGCTGAATGGAGTGTGTGGTGTGCACCGTGGAGGGGCCTCTCTTGTTGCCACATACCTCGCAGTTGGGTCTATAGTTTTGAGCAATTATGGCTTACAGAAGGTGGGTAAATAATCAGCTTTCGAGGAAACAAAGGCAAGGTGTCCTTTGTCTTGGTCTATGATCAAATGCATAAAACATTTTATGCTGACTCTGTATTTTTGTCAAGAGGTGGCTAACTAGAATTGCACAGATGACAGGTAACTTGGAGTTACTATTGTGCCTTTGATACTGGTAAAGGTGTTGCTCATACTGCAGGTGCACCCGAGGAAGACGAAAATGTTATAGGAATAGTGGCTGGAAGAACATATGACTCAAGACTTTCAGAACATATGACTCACGGAATTTGTGGAAAACAGAAGAGCCATTGAAAATTCTAAATTTTAAGAAATCATTTCCATAGGACACTTGCTGTATCCATTTTCAGTGAGCACCCCAATTCCAGAGATGCCTCTGTAAATGTTTCCCACAGGCTCGCAAGTGTAACTGCTACACATTGTAGGAAAGATCACACCCCCGAGGAGGGTTAGATGAGAGTTAAGGCCCCTCCGAGTTTAAGCAAAAAGCAAGCTCAGCAATGTTTGGAGAATGTAAACAACCAGCACTGTGCTATCTCGCTTCGTAACATCGCCCACATTGCTGCAATGTGTACCCAAGGTCCTCTGTTAGCCCAGGAGAGCCACACCCCTCGCGACAAACCAATCAGGTGGGGCCGGGGCTGCCCCCCTTGGGAGGGCTGGCCGCCTCCCCTCCACAAGAGCTGTAGCGCTGCCCTGCACTCAGCGGTTCCTCAGCCCTGGGGCTCCTGCTCCTCAGAGTGGCTCTGGCTTCGCCAAAGTGGCTTCGGCTACTTGCTCTTTCTACCTCAGAGAGAAACACAAGTCTAGAAATTTTGAGGGTGGACTTACAACCTCAGATCTACCCAGGGACACGACAATATTAATTCATAATAATTCTTAAACACTTAGGGCCGGGGAGATGGTTCAGTAGAATAAGCACTTCCCTGGCAAGCGCAAGGGCCTGAGTTCCACCCCCTGTTCCAGAAAAAAAAAAAAAAAAAAAAAAAAAAGCAAAACAAAACAAAACAAAAAAACCCCAACAACAACAAAAAACCCAACAACTTAAACCCTTGAAAATA
>NW_004524589.1:24177499-24179113 GCF_000260255.1 Octodon degus | reverse complement strand
ATGTGGTGCTGGGGGATTGAACCGCGGTCCCTGTGCTTTGCTTGGTTTAGCTTGTTCTAAGTAGGTGCTTTAGACCACTGAGCCATCTCACCAGCCCCCACCACCTAATAATATTTGTAGGAAAAACTTTTAATGTTTTTTGTGGTTTCTCTATGTTCAGATATGCTTAGATGAACAGATGTTCTGCTGCAACTGCCCACAGTACAGTCCTGTAGTATTCACTATAGCACCATGCTGTACAGGTTTGTATCCTAGAAGCAACACACGACACCTAACAGCCTCTGCATGTGGTAGGCTGTTCCCTCTGGGTTTGTGTAGGTTCATTCTGTGATCTCACAAGGATGGAGTCATCTAATGACATATTTCCCAGAATGAAGTTGTTACAAGACAGTTGACTGTATCAATTACCATTGATTGTGTACTTACGGCCAGCAGTGTACCACGTACTTGCCATTTCTGTTAATTATGAAAAGCAGCCCAATGAGGAAGGCATTGCTTTATTAGTGTAATTTTCCAAAGTATAGATATTTACAAGTCAAAATTTGTGTAGATAGACACCAGATCTGGGACTTGAACTCATTAACCTTAAAGTCCATGGTCATAATCATCTTGTCAGGTGAGTTTAGAAGTTTTTGAGTGGTAACCTCAGGTGGCCAAAGTGAAAAGAGTCACTTCCGGGTGGAGTGAGCTTCAAAGTAGGCAGGAGATCTCAAAGCACACACAAATACATGTATGTTCTAAGCCATAACATGTGCTTGGAGGGATAATTTCTTACTATCTTTTTGAGGCCCCATAATTGGCTCAGCTTGGTCATGTGTCTCAGGTAGTGTAAACACTGTTTAATAAAGGAGAAAGGGGTTAGTCTGTAAGTTAATAATGGAAGCTTCACTCAACATATAGTATGTGCCAGGGTAGCACACTGGTATCATTGTGGAACCGAGAATGAGGTATCACATCTATGTGTTTGAAATATACTTATTTGAATAAGATAGGCTAGTTGAGCACTGCAGATGGTAATCTGTAATAGTAGTTTCATTCTTGGAGTGCCTGTCATTCTGGTCTTCTGAATACTGGCTGCTTGTCATGACATGCCAGTTGCTGCTATGAAGTCTCTCAGGTAGATGGTTGTTCAAAAAGAAGAGGGTGGTGAATGAAAGCAAAAAAACAGGAAAAAAGAATATTGTGGGACTGTCCTGCTTCAAGGTTGTATATGGTGAGATTTTTGGACTTATGTGTAAACATAAGAAGTATGTAACTCTTTATGCCTATTTTTAAAATCTATTCTAATTTTGAAATGTTTTTAATTATATTCTGTAGGGACTTAAAGTTCAACATATTAATACTTGATGAAAAATACCTGTTCCATGTTATGCCTAAGATGTTTGATATTCATACTCATAAGTGAAATAAACCAGACACACATGTGTAAATATCTATAGTCTCCCTAGTATAAGAACTCCAAAGAAGAAATACAAGTAGAAAGATATAATACAAGGAAAAAGAAAGCAGGATCTCAAGGACTAACTAATCAAGAGAGGGAAAGGTGATGAGCTAGGAAACATGACAATGTCAAGTCATGCAGTTATATGTAAAAGATGAGCAAGGCAATGATCC
>NW_004524589.1:24145331-24166038 GCF_000260255.1 Octodon degus | reverse complement strand
AAAAAAAGCAAAACAAAACAAAACAAAAAAACCCCAACAACAACAAAAAACCCAACAACTTAAACCCTTGAAAATACAGAAGAAAACAGAATAAGATTTAAGTATAAAATACTAAATACCAGTTTCAGAGTCAAATACTGTGTAATAGCCCCAAGACATAGAAAAAGGAATGATTAAATGGATGAAGATTATTAAGGACAAGAACATTTTCATTTATAAAAGAGAATAGGTATTAAAATAAGGTCTTTGTACTTTTAACTAAAATACGTTTCATTTATAACTCATAAAGCCACTTAAAAATAAAATAATACTCCATGCTCATCTTTTTACATTTAGCAGTCATGAGAAAAACCAGATAAGGTAATTTAAATAGCATGATGAAACCCACCCAAAATTCACAAAAATTGCATAAAATAATATTAGGGATTTTGTGCACCTTTAAATTGTGACTGTGCACAAGAGGTGAAAACAAATAAACTATGAGGTAAAGGCACTGACCTCTTGAGTGTGCCATTTACTTATTTATGTATTTATTTATTATTTATTTTTCAATGTACTTTAGTACAGGGACTACACGGTCTCACTACACAGATCGGACTTGTAGTGGTTCTCCTGCTTTCAGCCTCCCAAGCACTGGGATTATAGGCGTGCACCACGAGGCCCAGTCTCAGTTGCAGTCTCAGCGCACCCCAGGGAGGAGGCTGGCATGGCACGCCAGGGACCCAACCCTGGTCTCGCACCTGTCTAAGCAGGTACTTTAGTCCGAGTATTGCCTTTTAGTGAAGGAGCACATCAAATTAGGTTTGGGAGAAGTGCTTTCTTAAGTATCTGTCAGTTTACAGGTAGGCTGTACCACGCTCATTCAGCACCACGGTACTGATACTCACCTGGGTCTTCTGCACATTTCTTGCAGAACACCAGTTTTACCTCTCCCCTTTGTTTCTATAAAAGTTAGTTGGGGATGAGGATAAGCAGATGCTTCCTGTAGCTCATCAGCTTGGATCTGGACATGTAACCCTGCTTCAGCTAACATTATCTCTGTAGAGTCTGGACCATTTAAAATCTCTTGTTCTCCACTCCTTCTCTTGATTCTAGGGTTCCTATTGGTATCCTCCAATTAACCTCTTTTTCTTTATGGTCCCAGTCTGTTTTCTTTTTTTATTTCCCAAGGAATGTAAGAATCATCATTAGTTTGGAAGGTGGTTCTAGCAGTAGGTTGCATATGCTGTAGACCTCAGGGAAAAGAGGAAGTCTGGGAGTATACCCACACACTTGGGGCTGACTAACCACAGGAGAAAGATAGCTGGGTTTTTGTTTGTTTGTTTTTCTGTATTTTAGGGAAGGGTCTACAGGGTATTCAGGGTCTTACTACTAGATCAGACTCGTAGTGGTCCACCTGTCTACAGCCTCCCAAGGGCTGGGATTACAGGCACGTACCACCATGCCCAGTCTCAATTGCCATCTCAGCACACCATGGGGGGGGCAGGGGGTATGGCAGGCCTGGGGATCAAACCCCCAGCCCTTGTGTGCCTGCTTGTAGGCACTTTAATCCACTGAGCTATTTGGCTGGCCCTACACAGCTGTATTAATGATGGAAAAAAGAACAGAACTGAGGGATCATGGTGAGGAGTGATGAAACTGTTACCTTTCCTGTCATCACTTGGAATTCATTATACATTTTGGTCAAACTGGGTAAGTAAAGGCTGAAGGATCTGAGTGGAGGTAGGGTCAGCTGCTCTTAGCTTCAGTAGATGTCTTTGAAAAAGAAGAGAACAAGCTTACATGGTGCAGTCTAAAGCTACAAATTTATGCCCAGGGGCCTTATCTGTTGCTGGTGCTATCTTTTGACTCATACAGTTATGGAGAGAACTGAGATAGTCAATGACCAAATGAAAAGGCTGGTCTTGGGATGCCAGGTAGAATACATAGCAGGCTTGTGTCTGGAGGTCCCCGTGGAGCTTCACCACCCCAAAGGCTGGATTGTGAGGGTGCGGTAGCTGACCTGCTGTTAGGTGTAGGGCTGTTTGGAAGAGACCACTGGGAGTGTGAGCCCAGGGTCTGTCTCCCTCTAGCTCTTCCCCTCTGCACCTCCTGGTTGCTGTGAGGTGTCCACTTCACCTTCCTGTGTTGGAGCTGGCTGACTGTGACCAAAGTCTAGAGTCAACATAAACGTCCCTCATTTAAGTTATGGGTGTCAGGTACTTTGTCCTGGTGAGTAGGAAAGGGATTAAACCACGTGGGAAGGTTAAAATATTAAATGGATAGAGTGCAACCTTACATATTAGTTAGGGGTGTATACAAGAATCTGAGGGCTTTGAAATAGTAAAGAACACTCAAATCTTTAAGCTTCCTTTGCCCATGGATGCATTCTAAATAATTCAAATGGACCTCTTTAAAAATCTTAAAAGTTTGTTTCTCCTTTGCTCAAGTCAGTTCTATAATGTTCCTAAGCCTCTTTTCCTGGGTTCATCTGAAATCATTATCTACAGTTGGATTTCGACACACTCAATTATAGTGTCAATCTCTGTATTTGATTTAGACAACAGAACAAATATATCTATCAATTTAAATTAAATATCAAAATACCTAGAGAGGGACTATATGGGACTAAATTCTGAACTTGCTTAATAAAAGAGTGGAAAATGTAGCTTTGATTAGGTTTGCTTTTTTTTAAAAACAGAAAACAAAGGTGTTGGGCAGTTATCTGAAATTAAAGTGGTTCTAATTCTTAGGTAAGTTGGTAAATTGGATGCTGCACTGGAATGTGATCATGCTAAAGACAGTTAAGAGATGACCAGCTATTTACCATAAACTATAGAAAAGAATTTTAAAAGCTTCATACTAAGAATCTCATCCACTTCCTGTTTTTCCTAGATAGAGAACACTATCTTGTACTAAGGCCTTGAGAAATATGTCACTAACGGAACTCCTGGCTATTTGAAAGTGGCTTCTGTTTTAGACTGGGGCTACTGCTGGGAGGCAATAAAATGATCTGCCTGCTTCCAATAAAGATGGGGTAGATCCCGTGGTACAGGAAGACAGGTGCAGAAGTTAAGCCAGGCACTTAACCTCCAGAGGCTTGGTGTCTGCTCTTTCTCTAATAGGGACACATGGACTTTTTCATTGATTTATTGATTCTGGAGTATATGTATCTGAAATGTATGTGCAACTCACAAGATTCCTGATAAGTTTGCATAAATTTAAGTGTCTGAATTAAGCTTGCCCAAAAAGGAGATGCAGTCATTACAGTATTTCCGGTCTTTCAGTGTTCATTTTCTGGTGTAAATACATTCTGGAAAAAGAATATATGTAGACCTTTCATCAGTTTTTAGGAAATGGTTCCTAAATCACATATTTCTGGCAAAGAAAAATGGCACTGTTTCTCCCAAAGGTCAGAAGCTTATAAAATTCGGGTGACAAATCGAGTCCTAACTCAAGTTGATCTCATAGAAGGCATAGTGACTCTCTCTCTCTCTCTCTCACACACACACACACACACATCTTCTTTTCCCTTCCTTTCCTGATTGTGTTCTGGGAAAATGTAACCTAGGCAACACATTTGTTTTTTGACTCACAGATCTGAATTGTTATCAGGAGGAAGGAAGGGACAGAAGTCCTCGATCTCACCTTCTTTAATAAAAGAATACACCAAGAGCAATGGAGCACTTCTATAGAAATGCGAAGATCATGCCCCCATGAACGGCTGAAAAGGTAGGGAGTGGTCATTTCTACCATGACTCCATTCAGCTCTCCAATTAGACAGATGGGCCTTGGAGGATGAGAGTGGATTATCACAAGCTTAATTAGGTGATGCCTCCAAGCACAGCTGCTGTTCCAGATGTTGTCTCCTCACTAACTCAAATCAACACAGCCCCTGGCAGTCATTCCAGGCTGCTATGCAATCAGCTCTACCTGAAAACCCATATGACCCAGCAGCTCCAGTGAAGCTTGAATTGTTTGTGGTAGGTTGGGATGTTTTAGGGAGCCTGCTTGGAAGTTCACAGTTCAGACTCCTGATACTATTTTTGAAATAAAAGCTGTGCTTCCTTCAGAACTTATTTCTCTTTTTAGAAACAGCTCTTCAATTATTACTGAAACTTGGTAGAGACTAGATCTCTGACCCTGCAACTTGGCTTACCCATTCTGAACCAGTCTTGAGACCATTCACTGAAGAATAAAGCCTAGAGTAGTACTCTTATCAAATGGAATATGCATAAAAGAATTACACGAAACCAATCTTGAGTCTGTATTAATTTTAAATTGCAGAAGGACATTCATTCTTCATACATTTGTCTTCCTGCTGTATACACTACTGCTGTCTCTCTTTATAGAGAGATTCCACAGATGAATTAGGAGGCCAAGGAGTTGAACAAGTATATAGATAAGTGGAGGAATAGTAGGAAGGTAAATAGACAGATAGCTTGGTTTGCAAGTGCTTATTACTGTGATTTCCTGGGACCAGCATTAGGGGTGGGGTTATATAATTTTTCGCACTGCTTAACTCAGTGTGGGGTCTCAAAGGAGACACATTGTTGACTAAATTTTTTAGGAGAAGATATCATGAATTGCACTAAAGAATAAAACAGAACAGTGGTAATGATCAATAGTTTGAGAAGTTGATTAGAAATTTGGAAGTGAGAAGACCTCACTGAGGGTAGTGAATAAACTTCTTCCTGAAATGCAGCCAGAATGGGAAAATATTAGTGTACAATTTAAATGATTCTCAAAATTCTTTTTAGGATCAGGACAAATGGCAGCCCACTATCTGGTGGACATTCACCTTTCTCTTCTGTTTGTCTCAGCACTTGTTTAATGATCTAATGAATGAATTAGCAGTAGTGATGGTGTTGAAAATTATTGTAATAAGTTCAATGATGACTCCCCACATGGGTGTATTTCCTACTATTCATGACTAAGGAATATGATATTATTAGAAAGAGTTTTTGTATATGTAATTAAGTTACAGAATGTGAAATGAGAACACCTCATTTTAAGACACCAAATTTATGGTAATTTATTATGGCAGCCACAAGAATGAATATATCTAGAATTGAACTTTCTCTATCCTAGGGCCTGTTTTGCTATCACCATTGCTAAGGGCTCAGTTTTTTATAGAATTGTTGAACCCTGAATTAAAGAGCTAGAACCTTCGAGAAGCTCTTGGTAGATTGGTTTGGACTGTTTCGATCAGGTGTCTGTGCCACCAAGAAAAGCATTTGTGTAACAGATTTTCTTTTCCTGCATTTTATATCTGAGAAGTACCATTGGTTGTGGGCTTAACAGGTTCATTTTACCCCGCTAAAATATATTGTTTAAGATTTCTCTGGCTATGCAACTAGGTTATAGTGAAAGAAATCAGGCAATCTGCTCCTGCTCTTGGGATTGATGGTTTTTATCATGTAGCCCATCGTCCCAAAGCAGCCCATTTACAAAATACAATTATCGATGGCCTCTTGATGACAACCTTGTATCCCACCCAGGAGGTCTCTTTGGGAGACTGGAATGTCTGCTCAGGATAACACATGGAACAACTTCTTTCAGAGGAAAGTATGTGACTGGTGAGGAGGGGTTGACAGAAGGTTTGATGTTCCTCAGGATACACCTCATAATGTGCTCGAGAGGCTGTGCTAGCTCCAAATACTTCTGGATTTGAGGATTTAGCAAACAAGGAATGAATGTATCCATCAGGCATCATAACAGATTCTTTTGAGTTGGAGGCTGAGACAGACATTTGGTTGTTTAGGTTCTTCACAGAAGTTGAATATATTAAAAGAGGATTAAGGTGCTCTCTGGGATGTTTAATCTTAACACTGAAGGAAAACAGAGTTTCTAGCTTACAGTGGAGACTGAGAGGAGCACAGACAGAGCCATCTGAGACAGAAGTGGAGGGGGTATCTTTGTCTTGACATTTCAAAAGTAAAATACTGATAATGGCTTCAATCCAATATTGTGGCACCATCTATAACTCAGAATTCTCAAAAATAAATTTTGTGGGAGCCAAAATACAGCGAGTGTTTGTTGTGGCTGATGGCAAAAGAATCAGGTAGGGGCAAATTCATTTTTATTATTTTGAATAAACAAGGATTGTAGGCACTTCTATCTTACTTTACTCTGTCTTTCCCTCTATTGCTGTCTTTCTTTCTGTGTATATGCATATTTATATAATACTCATTTACCTTTTATTTTCTGCTTATTTATATCATTGTTATATCCTGGATATGTTTAGTTTAGAGGATGAACAATGTTTTATGGGATGGAGGAAAAAAATAATGGATGCTGGTTAAAGATCTGAGACATGTAGTTGGATTTATATTTAATGCAACTGAAAGGTTTTCTTGTAGAAGTAAAATCATGTTTTCATTATATGATATATTTGTAGAAGCACATTTATGGGACAAGAGTATATTACATATGGATTTTAGTTAATGAAAGCATTATAATGTATGTAAATTTGTTGGGTTATTTTTGCTACCTGAGAAAGCAATTTGCTAAGTTACAGGATTTCTATTATTTGAAGCAGTATTCTTACTTCCACTTCAGAAGCCCAGAGGCATAAATATTCCTGTGTCTGTGAGCTAGGGAGTGTACACATGACTTAAATTGGATGAAATGTTTGTGCCTAGAACTTTTGAAGCTGGAAGAAGTGATGCAAAGAAAGTAGACCAAATCCAGTCATTTCAAGGGTGACGTGAGTGTTGCTGGCAGCTAGGATGCATGGTGCTGGTTGTGGCAATGTCCGTGGAGCATGTGAGGGGAGTCTGTGACAAGGCTGCGATGTCCTGAGGCAAATGTCCAGTGGAGAAGACTTGACTGTCAGCCTGCTTCTTACTAATTTCCTGGTCTGGTTCCTCAGTATTAACAGGGCATAAAACCTGGCCAGCCTTTGTTCAGGTAACTAGGAAGGAATCTACAAAACCTTGGAATTTGCTGTGGGATAGTAGTGTCTTCTTATTCATGGTGTACACTTCAGGTCACATCTGACAGTTTTTGTTAACATAGTGGCTTGTGAAGACCCCCTAGACAGTGACCCAGGACTAGGTCATGCCAGAATGCTCAGCCACATGATTAGAGAGTTGGGACTGTGAGCTCCAGGGAGTCAGTCCAACCTACTGGCTTTCAGGGAGGTGAGGAGAGCTGGAGATTTAGTTTTACATGTTGCCAATGACCGCGACCAATCTTGTGAATATAATGAAGGCTCAATAAAACTCGGTATAGCCACAGGATGAGTGATGGCAACCCTGGATGGAAACCACACACTGTTATGCTGGGACCATGAAGCATGCTCATAGTTCCAAGTGCTGCTGGCCTTGGAACCCCAGAGCTTAGGACTGATGTCTGAAGTGCAGAGACTCTTGTAGAAGAGTGTCGCCTCATCTTGTGAAATCTGACCTAAAGCTGGACAGCAAGGATCACAATCACACTGCATCTAACTTTCCTGCCAATTCTGTGGGCTACCTAATCTTACAGTAGCAAATTCTTTTTGTCTTAGATAGTCAGAGTAACTTTCTTAGATTAGTTGTTGGCAGGTAACAGAGCATCTAAAATAAGCCATATAAAAGTGTATAGTAGGAACTGATGGTGAACTTTTGGCATTAGTCTGGAATACTTAATTATCTAATTCTTTTTCTTTTCAAAATAACTGTGACCAACTGTCTCATTGCTATTTGTTTCTCAATAATTTTTTTTTTTTGTGGAACTGGGGATTGAACTCAGGCCCTGAACTTGCCAGGCAAGCGCTTATTCTACTGAGCCATCTCCCTGGCCCTTTCTTTCTCTCTTTTTTTTTTTCAATAAAATTATTTTTAAAAACCCAAAATAACTATGACCAATAAATAGTAAAACATCAAAAATTCTAAGGTAATTTTGTGTTTTCCTATCACAATGAATAGACATTTGTGAGGCAGGAGGACTTCTTAAGAAAAAAATGAAGCTGGGTGTGTGTGATGGCACACCCTGTAATCTTAGCACTTCTGATTCTGAGGCAGGAGGATCTCTGGGAGCTCGCGGCCAGCCAGAACTAGAGTGAGACCTTGTGTGGAAAAAATACTGCCCCCTCAAAAAAAGAGCTGTACCTGTAATAATATTGTTTTTGCAGATAAAAGTCAAATTATCAATGCTGAAATCTAGTTCCTGAGATAGTTTTACTTGCTTAAAATTTTGTATGAAATTATTTACTTATTTATTTATTTTTACCAACTGTATCTGCTAAGACTGTTGGGAACTGTGCCTAGCTCAGTGGTAGGGTACTTACTAGCCTGAATCATAGTCTGAATTTGATCCCCGGTGTTGACCAACAGTTTTTTTTTTTTTTTTAGAAAACAAAATCAAGCTGGGTGTAGTGGTGCATGTCTGTAATCCTAGCACTCTGGGAAGTATCTTGATGGAAATTCCTGCCACTCACTCTCTTTAATCATTATTGAAGCGTAAAGTTAAAATATCTTGGAAGACGCTGTAACAAATCTCATAAATAATTGTATAGACTGAGAAACCACAGTGATAATGAGGAAAACAGGGCTGTATGTTTGTGGATGTCAGTTGTCATAGTAAGGTCTTTGGAAAGGGAATGTGCATATGCACAAAAAGCTGAAGGCAAGACTGCAGACATTAGGCAGGAAGATCCTGGAAGGAGGACCTGAGTCATATGGGACCTTGAGAGGGACATAGGCAGGAAGTTGCAGGACACTTAGAGCAAGAGTGAAAGCATCCACTAAGGTGGTAAGAAGAAAGGATATTTTGAAAAATAAAACAAAGACACAAAACTTTTGATGGGTATGGGAATTAAACTCAAGACCTTGAGGTGCTGTACTCCTGCTCTATGTCTCCAGTCCCCTCAAATGCAATTTTAATTATTTAGAAGAAGGCTATGTGTTCAGGAGGGAGAGTGATTGATCCAAAGGTCCTGTCAGGTTGATTTTGGAAAACTGGAGGGGGAAAATTTTCCTGAAGCCTGGAGTCAGACTCTGATTTGTAGACACAAGAGACCCTGACATAGCAGGTGCTTCTATTACAACAAGATTTCTGAATGAGATTCACCGGGTTGTGGCCAAGGAGTGAAAGTCAAACTGAATTTTGAAAAGGCTGGACTAGAATGAAGGGAAAGACTTAAGGAGAAACGCACAGTAAATTAGGCAAACTAGGTCAGACGAGCCTGGGAAACCACAAATTTAGAGGCTCTTTGCCTTCTGGGAGAGTTGTGTTCTACTGGCTCTCTTTCAAACACTTATAGTTTCTTCTTTCCTGCTTGGAAAAATCTAAAGATAGCAAAATAGCTAGGTGTTATTACTAAATTTCTTATTTTGTGGCCTGTAGTTATGTTGCATCTGGAGAAACAAAGCCAGATTTTTTTCTGTGTAAAATGAGAATACTTGAAATATATTAAATTTGAAAATATGATTCTTTAAGTTATAAATAATTCAGTAATACCCCTTCTGCTTTCCATATAAGCAATTTATAGTCTTTCTCCTTGGACTTATTTCTTTTCCTTTGTAAGTGTACCTGCCTTGAAAGATGGTAAGAATTGACTTACTGTTAATTTATTCTTGTAACATAGTTTTTGTATCCAGCCTTTTCATTGAGCCCATAAAAACCTTTTCTATGTATTTGTGAAGTTTACTTTTAATATCAGAACTCCACAGTGATAGTGTCCAATTCTGTTATACTCTAATAGAATCATGCCTGATAATTTTTATAAACTTAGTTTTCAGTGGTCAGAAGAGTTATAACATTAATAAGAATCATAATAAACCTATGTGAATTGTAAACTAGAAACCTGACTCCCACTGAAACTGGAAAGCAGATGAGGAATATCTTCAGCCTTTCAGAGGGTTAATAAATTGATTTCAGACTCATAGCTTTCTGGGAAAAGCAAAGATCACCCAAAGGATTTCAAATATTACTGGGATTATGTAATGTGTGGCAGCTAGTGGGTTGAAGACAGATTCCCCTCCCTGGTTCTTAGCAAGAAATCCATCTCATTTGTGTCATCAAAATAATTATAAGTAATATTCTAATGAAATGATGTGACAATTACTCTAACATGGACCCGTATTATGAAACACAGAAAGTCATTGATCAAACATCACAGTATAACAAAACAGAAGACTGACCATGAACTTAAGATCAAACCCTGTGCTGAGAGGCATGCACTCAAAATCATCTTAATGTGGTAAAGATCTATTCTGCAGTACATTCCTCTGGGAATGAGATTACACAACTTCCATCTCTACCCAACAGCAATGTTTACCAATCTTCTCGTAAGGGTATAGTTTCTTATGTTTAACCTGAATCCCTATCTGGAAGCTTAAACCCACTACTTCCTAGCTTTAGTGAAGAAGCAATACAGCTGCCACATCCAGATGGTTTAAAAAAAAAAAACCAAGATGTAGGGCTTATTTACATATAATTAGCTCACATATCCCTTCTCTGCCCCCATCAACAAGAGAAAAATATTGCAGTGCCTCGTGTTACATTCCTTACTCCTTCTAGGGTTGCGCATTACCATTTTATTATAGCTCTGTAGTTAAAGCTTTCCACCTGACCCTAATTATTTCCTTATGATCAATTTCCAGAAGTGAAATTCCAGGGTCAAAAGGTAAGCACATTTTAAATATTTTTATTCATATTGCCAGCATACTATTGACAAAGATTGTTCTTATTATGTATATACTGGCAGTGTGGGCAGAAGAAACCTCTTTTCTGACTTTTGCGAATGTTGTGTATCATCATTATTCTGTCCTTGATAATTTTACATCTTTTGAACTTTAAGTTTTTTTATCAGTAGAATATTTTTGTATATGTTGAGCATTTATTTTTACATATGTGTAAGAATTTTCTTTTCCGTTCCTCTGCTCATTTTTTATGTTGATGTTTTCTCATATGTAATAGATCTTTTTTTGAGAAAAGAAATTAACCTTTTGGTGCATTCATTAATACAGTTCTTCCAGTTGCTTGCTTTTTAATTCTTCCATGTTTGGGGCAAGTAGATATTTGACATTTGTAGGTAGTAAAATTTATTAATCAGTAATTTGTGAGCAAGATTTAGGGAACCTATTTGCATTTCAAGAACATGTAACTATTCACCAGTATCCTGAGGACATGTGAAATCTTTTCTTTCTTAGTACTTTCATCATTGCAGGGAAGGAAGGAAAGGCCCTGAGTGGGTGACAGCTGAGCAAAGGCCTGATGCAGTACAGTGCCCACATGCTTATTTGGGGGCAAAGCGTTCCAGCCCGGAAGAACCATACATCCAACAACTTTTCACTGGAGCTTTTCTGTGCTGTTTGAGGAGGCAGAATGACTGAAAGCGAGGGAAGTATGAAATGAAATCGGTGAGAAAATTTGGGGGATATCACATAAGGGTCTTAGAAGTGCTTTGAACCCTTTATTCTTGCAGAGGTGGGAAATCGTCTGAGAGTTATGGGCAGAGAAGCCATGTGACCTAATTTTCATCTAAATAGGAGAATATTTTATTATAATTTAATCAGTTTCCTTCAAAGTGTTTGCTGAATAATCTATTTTTAATGTATTATTTTGTCTCTAGCTCACTTTTAAAAAATACAACTTGTATAAGGTATTAAATTCTTATGGATAGGGTTAATATGTACTTGGAATTTTCATTTTGACTGCTTTAGTGCCTTTTATTTTTCACGCATACATACAATATTGTTTTAATTATTGAGCATTAAAATATATTTAAAATACAGTTGGACAGATTCCTTTTTATTAATCTTTTCTTAAAATTTTCTTGTCTCTTTTATTTTTCTCTATAAGCTTTAATAGGATCAAGTTTAAAAGACTTCATGGACTTTTGATGTTGAAATAAATTATCCAAATTATTTTGAACAAGAATTGAAATCTGTACAACACTGTCTCTCATAAATCCAGTCTTGCCTTAAAGTTTCTTTAGTAAAGTTTTATCACACCTAAGACTTGTACACTGCCTGGTTATTCTACAGTATTAAGATACCTTAGCGTGGGGTTTTGACAGGAGCAGTTAAATGTTTAATTTTTTTTCTGTCCTCTATTTTAACTTCTTATAACTTTCTGTTGACCAATTTGCATGCTTATATCTGGTAATCTAAACAATTAATTTGGTGAAAAATTATGCAGTATAACAACCATTGTTGAATTCCTATTATTTTGTTTAGTGAAATTCTATATCATTTCTAATGTTTTTACTCTATTTTATTCTCTTAAAAATGCATAAAAAAGAGACAAAGTACTTCACTATATACTTATTAGGAGAAAACTATAAGAGATAACAATCATAAATAAGTGTACACCAAATGCAAGAGTATATAACTATATAAGACAAAAAAAAAAAGATACCTTAGCGCTTCTTTTAACCTGATTTCAATGGTATAAAAATGTATTTTCCCTTAATAAACCATCATGTGAATGAGTTTGTGTTTTCCCATTCATTTTTTTGCATGCACTCTATACACAGAAATATTTTTGGCATTGTGGGAAGAACAAAGTCCTTGCTTTTGTTCAGATTTGGATTGAAATTTTGGTCCTACCACATAAGGTACTTTGAATATTTCTCGAACCTGTTTGGGTCTCAGTTTCCTCCATGGTATAACCATTTAAGTCTTTTATGGAGATTAAATGAGGTAAATTATGTAGGATACAGAGTAAAATAGGCATTCGATACATTTTGTTTCCTCTTTGTAGTGATTTGTATTTTCCTCCTAGTCTTGCAGGCTATATTTAACCTTTCCAGGGCAGACTCAGTGCCACACGAAAAGCAGCTGACATTTGTGCTCAGTGCCCGAAGGCTTTTGGCTCTTGAGAGCCTTCACACTTTATTTTATTTTCCATTTTCTCAGTCTTATATAAACTAGTTCTCTCTAAATCATTCTGAAGTGTTAATAAATAATATACTGAGAAGTGATCTTTCGTGACAGAAAACAACTTCTAAATATAGGGATTCCAGTGGTCTCTATCATGCACATCATCGAAGTAACTTTCTATTACCACCAACTGGGAGAATTAAGGACACTTCTCAGAAGAGCACACCACTGTGAATCACTACCTGGCTCCTGCATTCTCTGAAGTAGCATCCATCTCAGTCAGACAGGAGAAACATATGAATGAAGTAAAGAAGGTTTGTAACAGGGTTAGGAAATTTGGAGTATGAACCATGGCAGGATAGGTAGTTATCAATCTTAACTAGCCCAGGTGGTTGGCCTCAGCCAAGCCCACCCACCTTCATTCCCTTCCAGATGGCCTCTTCAATGAATTTGAGTAGGGTCATTTGTTCCCAGGGCGTTACTTCTACTTCCTGCTCTGAGTGTGAGCTCATTTTCTTTTGCTCCTCTACTGATGAGTAGAGAAGCAAAGTCCTTCATGTCTGGGAAATAAACTTGCTCTAGCACCTCAGGTAGACCCTGTTTTCTTCTGATTTCCCCACATACTCCAGATGAGGCTATTGTGGTGCCTCTGATAAGCCCTTGCTGTGTTTCCCTGTGCAATTCTCCTCAACTAGCCTTCATCTGTTTCTATCTCAGGGTGTGTCAGCCACCTGACAGCCCTGGCATTGTCACTGCCACTGTGGTTTTCTTCTTGCTCTCTATTGTCATTTACTGTCAAATGATAATGCATGTCTTGACTGATTTCCACAGCATGGACCATTTTTTCATATCTGGAGGTTACTTTTCATTGTTCTACTTTTTCTCCTGTCATTATATCCTTCTTGAATTCTGTTGGCCCCTAAATGTCCCTGGTAGAATATTAGTCTTACATGGTCGCATGATATATGTCCATAAAGTCTTCTTGATCTAGCCAAGAGGATCTGTCTTACTCCTGTCTTCCAATCACGTGATTTTCCTGTACTGGTTGCTCTCTGCTAGCCATGTTATTCTCTGTATTATCCAACAGGTTTTAAGTGTGAACCACATGCCAGTTACTAGAGTAGGAATTGAGAATATTAAAGTGAGCAAGAGAGTTGCTGTCCTAGGAGTAGTCAGACACGTGGAAACAATCGTCAATAGTCTATCAGTAGAAATATGATGAGGGGATGTAATCATAATGCAACCAGAAATTGTTCTCCCAGAGCTCCTTAAAATGAACTGTACAGGGCTATTTTCTTGTTCTGGATGAAGACATAGGAACTATGACTGTTACCCTTAGGGCACAGAAGAGTCTTTGATCTCTGTGCTCTCTCAGTTTAATAGTCACGGTGTCTTGTCATGTAGAGTGATTACAAATGTCCTTATGTCCCACCGAAGTGGGACTCAGGCTTGTCTTAG
Organism: Octodon degus; assembly: GCF_000260255.1. Taxonomy (NCBI): domain Eukaryota; kingdom Metazoa; phylum Chordata; class Mammalia; order Rodentia; family Octodontidae; genus Octodon; species Octodon degus. The sequence continues at coordinate 24,151,789 of NW_004524589.1, read as the reverse complement.
TTTGGGAATTTGGGATTGAAGGATGGAGATTGTATGGCTTCTCCTTGCATAGCTATTCCTCCTCCTCCTGCTATCTGTGGAATTGTCTTTCCCTTTGAGGTTAGAGCTGTGGGAGAAGAGTAGGAGGAGAGGGAAGCAGAGGCAAGCTGTCCTCAAATGCCTATTGCCACTGTGTTTTATGCAGTGTTGATCTCTGGTCCCCATGGGTGCCTAATGCTGGCTCTTGCTCTCACTTGTGCTTTTCCAAAGTCTCCACTCCTCCAACTCCCACCATCAATGATCTAATCAGTGTCTGAGGGCTTCTTCAATTTTGCTGATCATTCCCCTGCTCCCTCAATCCCTTGGATCCAAGGATGCTTCCAGGTTATGTGTGGTAAGGTCTATTCCTACTTTGGACAGCTTTCTAGGTCAGCGCATAAGAGGAGCACAGACAACTCCTCTTTCACACATTTGGCTGCATTTGGCCCAGTGGAAACTTTTGTGCATTCATTGTCTAAGGCTCTTCTCGTCCTATCCCCATCTAAGTTATTGGTTTATACACTGATGCCAGGTCAGCAACAACCCTCTTTCATTCTTCTGCAAAGGAACTTGGCAGTCCACCTCTGAAAGTATCTATTTGCCAAGTGTGAAAGAAGGCACCAGTCCACTGGCACCACACTGCTGAGGACAGACACTAAATCCTTCCACTTGGTCTTTCAACAGCCCCTCTTTTGACCAGATCAAGTATGGCCACCATGTCCTCCTTCAGTAACTCAGTCCAAGACCTTTCTCAGTCCCCATAATAAATTGTCTCAGCCCTTCATAAATTTTTAAAGGTCTGCTGCCATCTCAGGGAGTGCACAACTAATTTTATGCCATGTTAAATTGTTTTCAATCTCACTATGAAGTATGCCATCTATTCTTTTCATGTCCCAGCCAAAACAAGAAAGAATATCTCAGTTTAATATCCAGATAATTATATAATGTACAATATAGTAATTATATCATTATATCAGAGTGTCACTGATAGCAAAGAAAACTCATTCTCCTATTCCTCTTATTCCCATAGAGGGGGGATGGGCTTGGTTGTTTTTGCTAGGAAGAGAAAATGCTTCCCATCCCCCAACTTCCACTATCAAAGGAGCTCTAATAGTTAAAACTGGAGATCTTTTGGGCTAGGTCTCATACATAAATGGGCTATGTTGCTCTGCCCACTTTGCTCTTTAATTGATGCTAGACATCTGTATATAAAGATATTGCATTTCAACGAGGTCTTTGTACTTAGACTTGGCTGAATGGAGACTTATTAATAGGGTTCTCAAGCAAATCTTTGATGTTGGTAAAATATGCTCTGATTTACAGTGGAAAAGAAATTTTTTTTTCTTGCACAATGATTCAATATCTTTCCTAAAGATCTGGAATAAACAGGAACTTTGTTGACATTTTCCTTAGTCATAAGTGCTCCTTAGGCGTATAATTAAAGTACTGAGTATTATTCAGCAAGTTAAGCACAGTAATGGAACATTAAGTCTGTATCTGATGTAAAAAAAAAAAAAGGTGCCAGACATTCCAGTCTGAGAGTTTAGCTGGAGCAAAAAATCCGTGTCACAGCAAAGCACATCAAAGGGCTGTGCCACAGTGGGCTCATGGTGAGAGAGCACACAGTGGCCAAGAGTTGCTGAGCTTGTTTGGGTGACGATTTTCAAGGAAACCCGAAGTCCAGGTTAAGAAACAGATTTATTCTCATGGGCAAAGAGGCTCAGAGGCTTGAGCAAATGTATGAGAGCAGAGAGAAATATGAAAACTGAGCTGAAGGATATGCAAAGACATTCTTTTAATCTCAGAAACGTGGAAGTGTAGAATGTCCTTAGTCTGGACAGTAAGGTAGGAATGGGTTCTAGTGGTTATTGTTTTTTTTACCAGTCACTGTGGGATGTCCCTAGGGCTGAAATAGGGATGTACCACTTCCTTCAAAAGTGTATGTTGATTGGTTGGTGAGCATATTAATAACTGTTAGTATTTATTTAATTTCTTCTGTGTCTCGTATAAATAATTACCAATCCTCACAATAATGCTGCAAGCTATTCTTATATTTCCTCTATAGATGAGGACACAGATGCTCAGAGAGGGTAGAAAATTCTTCCAAGTTTCCAAAATGATGCTTGTGACCTGATGTGGTCCAATGTGATTTCTGGGTAGCATCTGATGAACACCCATGCAGGGAAGTCCCTGACCCATTGGCAACAGACTAAACTTACATGTATTTCTTGGATTGCTGATAAAAGGTGCGGTGAGGGAAGTGAATTGGTACTATGACCTGATTTAGTCTTCACTATTTCATGAGGTGTGCTCAAATAATAAGGTGAATGTTCAATTAAAATTTTGTTACAGTAAGGCATAGCTCCCTCATTGTGAACTCACTTTTGCCATTGTTCTTGTTACTTTTTGAAATAGTTACACAAGTCTTCATTGGTGAGTGTCTTTAGTCATTCTGTCATGGCTACCTTAATACCCCAAATTGGTTCAACATGCACTTTTTATGTCAATTTTGACTTTGTGGTCCAGCTAGAAGTTGCGTGGTGTCAGACCGGGCCAGTAAGGTAGATGAGAGGAGTCTGCTTTTGCACTGGATGGTACTCTGCACTGGCTGGCACTTCAGGCTCATGAAGACATGAAGGAGGACTTCCAGAGCTGCTTTACATTAGATTTTATTTTATTTTTATTTTTGTGTTACCAGGAATTGAACTCAGGACCTTGAGCTTGCCAGGCAAGCACTGATTCCACTGAACCATCTCCCCAGCCCCTAGAGCTGCTTTAGAAAGTGGCAAAAATGATGGAATAAGTATGTTTGAAAAAAAAGGAATTTGGGGGGAAGAGGAACAATGGTAGTGTGTCTTTTATTGTAATAAACTGGTTTAAACCTTAATATTCACTCTATCATGTCTTTTGATCACATTGGGGATATTCCAAGTCTGTATGAAGATTGTGTACCATGCAGTGGGAACTATGCAGCTTTGTGCACAGCAGCGAGGCCAGTGAAAGAAACACTCGGGAGATACATGCTGGGATCTGGACACGAGGTCTGGTCTCACCCTAGTCCTCTGCAAGCTGCTGGGGGAAAGTACTCCTGGAGGGTGGTGTCAGGCCCAACAGCGCCTTTGGTTTGCAACTGCTTGGTGAAAATCATGAGAAAACTTTTTTGTTATTAGGAATTCTACCTAACTTTTTCCTAACAAGCTTTTAAAACAAAGTTAGATGCGTGCAGAAATCACACCCACAGCTTTTGGCTAACTCCTGCAACCATAACAACTAAAAGGAAAAAGGTAAACTGAATTAAGAGCATGTTAACTTTCTCTAAAGATGTAACGTGATAGTCAGGACTTTTGACAAGTCTGGTCCTCTCTCTCCTGACTAAGTCACGCCGAGGTAGAATCTCTTTGTAATCCATTATGCTTCTAGACATCCCCCCTCCCATGGTTGGTTTTATATGTCTTTGCTCTACTGTGTCTCATTTTTATGCCCATTAATCTTTTTATGACTTTTTTGTTTTAAAAATAAAATTTAAGACACTCCTCTATTTTTTAAAAGTAGCATCTTATGAAAGCCACACACTGCCTCACCCCACCTCTCATGGGTGGTGATTTTGCTTGGTAGGCAAACGACTTGCCTCTCATGCCTGGATAATGAGGTACTTCTGCCTGTGACTGTCACCAGCGGAAAAGGTGAAAGGGACTTCCATTTCTCCTACCCTCAAAATTTGAAAAGGAAAGAATAAAGACTTCTAGAATGTTAACTGTTTTGTCATGACAAACGGGGAACAAAGACATTTAAAAGTTGAGCATGGTTTATAGTTATTAATCAGAGAAAATCAATTCTTGTCTCAGATAAATAAAGTACTAGGGTATATATTTTAACTATGTAAACACTATAAATACATTCAGAAATTATCTAAAATCTACTTTTAGGGGCAGACAAGTATTTTTTTCTGTTAAGGGAGTGGAATAAGGCTATAAAATGAACAGTGTCAAAATAGGTACAAATTTGGCGGCTCACATAAATCAATTTTTGATCTATGTGCTTGGTTACAAGCCATTCTCCATTTGGGAAGATTGTTGCAATCTTCTTGGTGGGCTAGGGATATATTTTTCCTGCACAATAATTCAATATCTCTCAGAGTAGTTTGAAATAAATGGAAACTTTGTTGACATTTTCTTCAGGTCGATGTAAAATTGTTCCCACTAAGTGTTTCTGGCTTTAGCAACTGAGAGGCTTCCTTGGAGATTCTTGTCGGAGAAGGCTCCAGTTTGCCTTCAGAAATAACGTTTTCCCTTTGCTCACATTTTGGGAAGCACAGCTCAGTCTCTGGACACTCGGGACCATCTCGGAGTTCAGCTCAGAAAGCCTCAGGAAGGTCAGTGAATTACTGGAGGAGGCAAGAGCCGCTAGGTCACCACAGCCCTAGCTTGGATGGTGCAGTGTCTAATGGCAACATCCTCAGAGTTCCTGGGTAAGTCCATACTTAACTGTCAAAATAGAAATACTTTTCTACAAAGAAGCACACCATTCTTCACAAATCTTAAGTTATTATTCATCTTCAGAATTTGCAGAATAGTAGAATATTCAGTTTTAAGACTCTGTAGGTAGGCTGAGACGAAGATAATGCCTTGGGAGGCTGAGACAGGAGGATCGCTTAAACCCATTCCTTTTCCATCTCCACGTGGCCCATGTCTGTTTCCTGTCACTGAACATTTTTTAAACTGATCATAGCAAAATATAGATGTGTCTTGATTTTGATGACATATTGCCACAGTTTAGCAAGAATTTCAGCTAAAAAGTGGCCAAAAAGGCTTAAAATTCGCAAAATTCCTCAGTCTTACAAGCAAATCTGCCAGTTCCCAGGTGTTCTGATTAGGGAAGTCAGAGGAAAAGCAGAATGCAGCCTGCTTAGAAAAGTCCTTTCTGTGCCAATCATATAAGGCAGTTAGAAAATGTCCTAAAAGTCAAGACTATGGTAACAATTAATGCATATTTTTAGTGGTTATTTCATGAATACTGTAATGTAAATAAGTCACTTCCTCTGATTATTAAAACTAATAGAAAGAAATTATTGGCATAATCTAAAACGTCCGTGAAAACCTCAGTTGCTGTTACCTGCTGAGCCATAATTTGGAAAAGACCAAAATAAGTAAAATGCAAGTCTGGTCTTGGGAATCGCTGAGGACTTGTGCATTAATAAAGCAAGAATCATTTAATTGGCAGGGAGATAGCTCAGTGGAATAAGTAAGTGCTTGCCTGGCAAGCACAAGGTCCTGAGTTCCATCCCTGGTACCACCAAAAAAGAATCAGTTTATCTAGGCAAGGTAAAACCTGATGACATCCCCAAGTAGTCACTCCTCACGTGTTTTGTGAGATTTTCTTAATCAATAGAGAGCGTATGTTAATGGGTGGGCTGAGTGTGAGTGTGGAAGTGGGAGAATTGGGGTTGGAGGTCGCTTTCTTTTATTGTCTTTCTCTGTGGCTCTCAGCACTCTCAGCCTATGATGTTAAAGATAAAGAGAAAAGTCCAGGGGTTTAGATCAGTAGTACAGCACTTGGTTCACATGTATAAGGTCCTGGGTTTGATCCCCAACACTAAAAAGATAAATTAGATGGGGTTAATGATACTGATATAACCCATGTGAAATTACATTTTGGACTTCAAAAGAGCCAAAGTCTATGCTTTTCTAGAAAACATAAGTGATTATTTCTATTTGATTTAAGCTTTTGACCTAAGTATCACCCATAAGTATGTATGAAAGTACTGTATGACCTGGCACACTGGTATGAGCCTGTAATCGCAGCTATTTAGTTGGCTGAGGCAGGAGTACTGGGAGTTTGAGGGCAGCCTGCATAGTATAGCAAGATTTGCCCTCCGCCCAGAAAAGGCCTGTATTTTCTGGTATCACTGACAATCTTCAGCTGTGCTTATGCTCTTTTGGTGTGTAGAGTCAACCTCTATGCCTTCAAGCCCAACTCCCCACCTATGTCTTGTTATCCCACAATGAGGCTAAAGGCCAGATAAAAGTGAAAAGCTAGTGGTTGGAAAATCCCTATAGACTCAGAAGCCAAGCTGTGGGTAAGGGTATGAATATCACCCAAAATGTAATGTCCAGGCAGTGGGAATAAGAACAAATGCAAAGTAATGTGATGTTGCTTGTAGAACTTTAGTCCAGGCCTCCTTTTCCATTTAAGTAGTAGTAGAGTAGGAAGCCAAAGTTCTGCACCTTCTAGGTGTTCTCCAGTTGCTTCTGATTCCTCCCTCCCCAGTGAAGAGCCAGGGGGGTTCTAAGCTTGTGGGCTGTGGCAACCACGGAGAGGAGGGGAGAGCCTGTCAGTGGGAAGTCACTAAAGGAGGTGCCTACCTCACTTCCATATTTTCAGCTCTTCAATGGACTCTGAAGCCTCCACAGCGTTTAGCATATATCAGTCATGACAACATA
>NW_004524589.1:24129364-24145231 GCF_000260255.1 Octodon degus | reverse complement strand
TTCTAAATATAGGGATTCCAGTGGTCTCTATCATGCACATCATCGAAGTAACTTTCTATTACCACCAACTGGGAGAATTAAGGACACTTCTCAGAAGAGCACACCACTGTGAATCACTACCTGGCTCCTGCATTCTCTGAAGTAGCATCCATCTCAGTCAGACAGGAGAAACATATGAATGAAGTAAAGAAGGTTTGTAACAGGGTTAGGAAATTTGGAGTATGAACCATGGCAGGATAGGTAGTTATCAATCTTAACTAGCCCAGGTGGTTGGCCTCAGCCAAGCCCACCCACCTTCATTCCCTTCCAGATGGCCTCTTCAATGAATTTGAGTAGGGTCATTTGTTCCCAGGGCGTTACTTCTACTTCCTGCTCTGAGTGTGAGCTCATTTTCTTTTGCTCCTCTACTGATGAGTAGAGAAGCAAAGTCCTTCATGTCTGGGAAATAAACTTGCTCTAGCACCTCAGGTAGACCCTGTTTTCTTCTGATTTCCCCACATACTCCAGATGAGGCTATTGTGGTGCCTCTGATAAGCCCTTGCTGTGTTTCCCTGTGCAATTCTCCTCAACTAGCCTTCATCTGTTTCTATCTCAGGGTGTGTCAGCCACCTGACAGCCCTGGCATTGTCACTGCCACTGTGGTTTTCTTCTTGCTCTCTATTGTCATTTACTGTCAAATGATAATGCATGTCTTGACTGATTTCCACAGCATGGACCATTTTTTCATATCTGGAGGTTACTTTTCATTGTTCTACTTTTTCTCCTGTCATTATATCCTTCTTGAATTCTGTTGGCCCCTAAATGTCCCTGGTAGAATATTAGTCTTACATGGTCGCATGATATATGTCCATAAAGTCTTCTTGATCTAGCCAAGAGGATCTGTCTTACTCCTGTCTTCCAATCACGTGATTTTCCTGTACTGGTTGCTCTCTGCTAGCCATGTTATTCTCTGTATTATCCAACAGGTTTTAAGTGTGAACCACATGCCAGTTACTAGAGTAGGAATTGAGAATATTAAAGTGAGCAAGAGAGTTGCTGTCCTAGGAGTAGTCAGACACGTGGAAACAATCGTCAATAGTCTATCAGTAGAAATATGATGAGGGGATGTAATCATAATGCAACCAGAAATTGTTCTCCCAGAGCTCCTTAAAATGAACTGTACAGGGCTATTTTCTTGTTCTGGATGAAGACATAGGAACTATGACTGTTACCCTTAGGGCACAGAAGAGTCTTTGATCTCTGTGCTCTCTCAGTTTAATAGTCACGGTGTCTTGTCATGTAGAGTGATTACAAATGTCCTTATGTCCCACCGAAGTGGGACTCAGGCTTGTCTTAGTTTGGGAATTTGGGATTGAAGGATGGAGATTGTATGGCTTCTCCTTGCATAGCTATTCCTCCTCCTCCTGCTATCTGTGGAATTGTCTTTCCCTTTGAGGTTAGAGCTGTGGGAGAAGAGTAGGAGGAGAGGGAAGCAGAGGCAAGCTGTCCTCAAATGCCTATTGCCACTGTGTTTTATGCAGTGTTGATCTCTGGTCCCCATGGGTGCCTAATGCTGGCTCTTGCTCTCACTTGTGCTTTTCCAAAGTCTCCACTCCTCCAACTCCCACCATCAATGATCTAATCAGTGTCTGAGGGCTTCTTCAATTTTGCTGATCATTCCCCTGCTCCCTCAATCCCTTGGATCCAAGGATGCTTCCAGGTTATGTGTGGTAAGGTCTATTCCTACTTTGGACAGCTTTCTAGGTCAGCGCATAAGAGGAGCACAGACAACTCCTCTTTCACACATTTGGCTGCATTTGGCCCAGTGGAAACTTTTGTGCATTCATTGTCTAAGGCTCTTCTCGTCCTATCCCCATCTAAGTTATTGGTTTATACACTGATGCCAGGTCAGCAACAACCCTCTTTCATTCTTCTGCAAAGGAACTTGGCAGTCCACCTCTGAAAGTATCTATTTGCCAAGTGTGAAAGAAGGCACCAGTCCACTGGCACCACACTGCTGAGGACAGACACTAAATCCTTCCACTTGGTCTTTCAACAGCCCCTCTTTTGACCAGATCAAGTATGGCCACCATGTCCTCCTTCAGTAACTCAGTCCAAGACCTTTCTCAGTCCCCATAATAAATTGTCTCAGCCCTTCATAAATTTTTAAAGGTCTGCTGCCATCTCAGGGAGTGCACAACTAATTTTATGCCATGTTAAATTGTTTTCAATCTCACTATGAAGTATGCCATCTATTCTTTTCATGTCCCAGCCAAAACAAGAAAGAATATCTCAGTTTAATATCCAGATAATTATATAATGTACAATATAGTAATTATATCATTATATCAGAGTGTCACTGATAGCAAAGAAAACTCATTCTCCTATTCCTCTTATTCCCATAGAGGGGGGATGGGCTTGGTTGTTTTTGCTAGGAAGAGAAAATGCTTCCCATCCCCCAACTTCCACTATCAAAGGAGCTCTAATAGTTAAAACTGGAGATCTTTTGGGCTAGGTCTCATACATAAATGGGCTATGTTGCTCTGCCCACTTTGCTCTTTAATTGATGCTAGACATCTGTATATAAAGATATTGCATTTCAACGAGGTCTTTGTACTTAGACTTGGCTGAATGGAGACTTATTAATAGGGTTCTCAAGCAAATCTTTGATGTTGGTAAAATATGCTCTGATTTACAGTGGAAAAGAAATTTTTTTTTCTTGCACAATGATTCAATATCTTTCCTAAAGATCTGGAATAAACAGGAACTTTGTTGACATTTTCCTTAGTCATAAGTGCTCCTTAGGCGTATAATTAAAGTACTGAGTATTATTCAGCAAGTTAAGCACAGTAATGGAACATTAAGTCTGTATCTGATGTAAAAAAAAAAAAAGGTGCCAGACATTCCAGTCTGAGAGTTTAGCTGGAGCAAAAAATCCGTGTCACAGCAAAGCACATCAAAGGGCTGTGCCACAGTGGGCTCATGGTGAGAGAGCACACAGTGGCCAAGAGTTGCTGAGCTTGTTTGGGTGACGATTTTCAAGGAAACCCGAAGTCCAGGTTAAGAAACAGATTTATTCTCATGGGCAAAGAGGCTCAGAGGCTTGAGCAAATGTATGAGAGCAGAGAGAAATATGAAAACTGAGCTGAAGGATATGCAAAGACATTCTTTTAATCTCAGAAACGTGGAAGTGTAGAATGTCCTTAGTCTGGACAGTAAGGTAGGAATGGGTTCTAGTGGTTATTGTTTTTTTTACCAGTCACTGTGGGATGTCCCTAGGGCTGAAATAGGGATGTACCACTTCCTTCAAAAGTGTATGTTGATTGGTTGGTGAGCATATTAATAACTGTTAGTATTTATTTAATTTCTTCTGTGTCTCGTATAAATAATTACCAATCCTCACAATAATGCTGCAAGCTATTCTTATATTTCCTCTATAGATGAGGACACAGATGCTCAGAGAGGGTAGAAAATTCTTCCAAGTTTCCAAAATGATGCTTGTGACCTGATGTGGTCCAATGTGATTTCTGGGTAGCATCTGATGAACACCCATGCAGGGAAGTCCCTGACCCATTGGCAACAGACTAAACTTACATGTATTTCTTGGATTGCTGATAAAAGGTGCGGTGAGGGAAGTGAATTGGTACTATGACCTGATTTAGTCTTCACTATTTCATGAGGTGTGCTCAAATAATAAGGTGAATGTTCAATTAAAATTTTGTTACAGTAAGGCATAGCTCCCTCATTGTGAACTCACTTTTGCCATTGTTCTTGTTACTTTTTGAAATAGTTACACAAGTCTTCATTGGTGAGTGTCTTTAGTCATTCTGTCATGGCTACCTTAATACCCCAAATTGGTTCAACATGCACTTTTTATGTCAATTTTGACTTTGTGGTCCAGCTAGAAGTTGCGTGGTGTCAGACCGGGCCAGTAAGGTAGATGAGAGGAGTCTGCTTTTGCACTGGATGGTACTCTGCACTGGCTGGCACTTCAGGCTCATGAAGACATGAAGGAGGACTTCCAGAGCTGCTTTACATTAGATTTTATTTTATTTTTATTTTTGTGTTACCAGGAATTGAACTCAGGACCTTGAGCTTGCCAGGCAAGCACTGATTCCACTGAACCATCTCCCCAGCCCCTAGAGCTGCTTTAGAAAGTGGCAAAAATGATGGAATAAGTATGTTTGAAAAAAAAGGAATTTGGGGGGAAGAGGAACAATGGTAGTGTGTCTTTTATTGTAATAAACTGGTTTAAACCTTAATATTCACTCTATCATGTCTTTTGATCACATTGGGGATATTCCAAGTCTGTATGAAGATTGTGTACCATGCAGTGGGAACTATGCAGCTTTGTGCACAGCAGCGAGGCCAGTGAAAGAAACACTCGGGAGATACATGCTGGGATCTGGACACGAGGTCTGGTCTCACCCTAGTCCTCTGCAAGCTGCTGGGGGAAAGTACTCCTGGAGGGTGGTGTCAGGCCCAACAGCGCCTTTGGTTTGCAACTGCTTGGTGAAAATCATGAGAAAACTTTTTTGTTATTAGGAATTCTACCTAACTTTTTCCTAACAAGCTTTTAAAACAAAGTTAGATGCGTGCAGAAATCACACCCACAGCTTTTGGCTAACTCCTGCAACCATAACAACTAAAAGGAAAAAGGTAAACTGAATTAAGAGCATGTTAACTTTCTCTAAAGATGTAACGTGATAGTCAGGACTTTTGACAAGTCTGGTCCTCTCTCTCCTGACTAAGTCACGCCGAGGTAGAATCTCTTTGTAATCCATTATGCTTCTAGACATCCCCCCTCCCATGGTTGGTTTTATATGTCTTTGCTCTACTGTGTCTCATTTTTATGCCCATTAATCTTTTTATGACTTTTTTGTTTTAAAAATAAAATTTAAGACACTCCTCTATTTTTTAAAAGTAGCATCTTATGAAAGCCACACACTGCCTCACCCCACCTCTCATGGGTGGTGATTTTGCTTGGTAGGCAAACGACTTGCCTCTCATGCCTGGATAATGAGGTACTTCTGCCTGTGACTGTCACCAGCGGAAAAGGTGAAAGGGACTTCCATTTCTCCTACCCTCAAAATTTGAAAAGGAAAGAATAAAGACTTCTAGAATGTTAACTGTTTTGTCATGACAAACGGGGAACAAAGACATTTAAAAGTTGAGCATGGTTTATAGTTATTAATCAGAGAAAATCAATTCTTGTCTCAGATAAATAAAGTACTAGGGTATATATTTTAACTATGTAAACACTATAAATACATTCAGAAATTATCTAAAATCTACTTTTAGGGGCAGACAAGTATTTTTTTCTGTTAAGGGAGTGGAATAAGGCTATAAAATGAACAGTGTCAAAATAGGTACAAATTTGGCGGCTCACATAAATCAATTTTTGATCTATGTGCTTGGTTACAAGCCATTCTCCATTTGGGAAGATTGTTGCAATCTTCTTGGTGGGCTAGGGATATATTTTTCCTGCACAATAATTCAATATCTCTCAGAGTAGTTTGAAATAAATGGAAACTTTGTTGACATTTTCTTCAGGTCGATGTAAAATTGTTCCCACTAAGTGTTTCTGGCTTTAGCAACTGAGAGGCTTCCTTGGAGATTCTTGTCGGAGAAGGCTCCAGTTTGCCTTCAGAAATAACGTTTTCCCTTTGCTCACATTTTGGGAAGCACAGCTCAGTCTCTGGACACTCGGGACCATCTCGGAGTTCAGCTCAGAAAGCCTCAGGAAGGTCAGTGAATTACTGGAGGAGGCAAGAGCCGCTAGGTCACCACAGCCCTAGCTTGGATGGTGCAGTGTCTAATGGCAACATCCTCAGAGTTCCTGGGTAAGTCCATACTTAACTGTCAAAATAGAAATACTTTTCTACAAAGAAGCACACCATTCTTCACAAATCTTAAGTTATTATTCATCTTCAGAATTTGCAGAATAGTAGAATATTCAGTTTTAAGACTCTGTAGGTAGGCTGAGACGAAGATAATGCCTTGGGAGGCTGAGACAGGAGGATCGCTTAAACCCATTCCTTTTCCATCTCCACGTGGCCCATGTCTGTTTCCTGTCACTGAACATTTTTTAAACTGATCATAGCAAAATATAGATGTGTCTTGATTTTGATGACATATTGCCACAGTTTAGCAAGAATTTCAGCTAAAAAGTGGCCAAAAAGGCTTAAAATTCGCAAAATTCCTCAGTCTTACAAGCAAATCTGCCAGTTCCCAGGTGTTCTGATTAGGGAAGTCAGAGGAAAAGCAGAATGCAGCCTGCTTAGAAAAGTCCTTTCTGTGCCAATCATATAAGGCAGTTAGAAAATGTCCTAAAAGTCAAGACTATGGTAACAATTAATGCATATTTTTAGTGGTTATTTCATGAATACTGTAATGTAAATAAGTCACTTCCTCTGATTATTAAAACTAATAGAAAGAAATTATTGGCATAATCTAAAACGTCCGTGAAAACCTCAGTTGCTGTTACCTGCTGAGCCATAATTTGGAAAAGACCAAAATAAGTAAAATGCAAGTCTGGTCTTGGGAATCGCTGAGGACTTGTGCATTAATAAAGCAAGAATCATTTAATTGGCAGGGAGATAGCTCAGTGGAATAAGTAAGTGCTTGCCTGGCAAGCACAAGGTCCTGAGTTCCATCCCTGGTACCACCAAAAAAGAATCAGTTTATCTAGGCAAGGTAAAACCTGATGACATCCCCAAGTAGTCACTCCTCACGTGTTTTGTGAGATTTTCTTAATCAATAGAGAGCGTATGTTAATGGGTGGGCTGAGTGTGAGTGTGGAAGTGGGAGAATTGGGGTTGGAGGTCGCTTTCTTTTATTGTCTTTCTCTGTGGCTCTCAGCACTCTCAGCCTATGATGTTAAAGATAAAGAGAAAAGTCCAGGGGTTTAGATCAGTAGTACAGCACTTGGTTCACATGTATAAGGTCCTGGGTTTGATCCCCAACACTAAAAAGATAAATTAGATGGGGTTAATGATACTGATATAACCCATGTGAAATTACATTTTGGACTTCAAAAGAGCCAAAGTCTATGCTTTTCTAGAAAACATAAGTGATTATTTCTATTTGATTTAAGCTTTTGACCTAAGTATCACCCATAAGTATGTATGAAAGTACTGTATGACCTGGCACACTGGTATGAGCCTGTAATCGCAGCTATTTAGTTGGCTGAGGCAGGAGTACTGGGAGTTTGAGGGCAGCCTGCATAGTATAGCAAGATTTGCCCTCCGCCCAGAAAAGGCCTGTATTTTCTGGTATCACTGACAATCTTCAGCTGTGCTTATGCTCTTTTGGTGTGTAGAGTCAACCTCTATGCCTTCAAGCCCAACTCCCCACCTATGTCTTGTTATCCCACAATGAGGCTAAAGGCCAGATAAAAGTGAAAAGCTAGTGGTTGGAAAATCCCTATAGACTCAGAAGCCAAGCTGTGGGTAAGGGTATGAATATCACCCAAAATGTAATGTCCAGGCAGTGGGAATAAGAACAAATGCAAAGTAATGTGATGTTGCTTGTAGAACTTTAGTCCAGGCCTCCTTTTCCATTTAAGTAGTAGTAGAGTAGGAAGCCAAAGTTCTGCACCTTCTAGGTGTTCTCCAGTTGCTTCTGATTCCTCCCTCCCCAGTGAAGAGCCAGGGGGGTTCTAAGCTTGTGGGCTGTGGCAACCACGGAAAGGAGGGGAGAGCCTGTCAGTGGGAAGTCACTAAAGGAGGTGCCTACCTCACTTCCATATTTTCAGCTCTTCAATGGACTCTGAAGCCTCCACAGCGTTTAGCATATATCACAGTCATGACAACATACTTTCTTACCTCAGTTATTTGAAAGTGGGAATCTGTTGGTTTTCACCCATCAACAAATACTTCCTTTTGGGCAAGACTGAATTCTCTCAATTGTGAGGTAATAAATTCCACTTTCATTGTCTTAAGATCAGAGATTTATGAAACTTTCTCTCAATTGAGCAAATTTCTCACTGTGTGAAGGAGGGCAGGCAATTCCATACATCTACCCATGGGGCTCACGGGTTTTCTTGTGGACACGTGAAATCCACTTATAAGATCAAAGGTGTAAAGGTCTAGTCACCTGACCATTTTCCACCTTATGGAGCATCTGGTATCTTGTTAATTGCAACAGCAGTCTCAAAGCTCTTTAGAAAAGTCTTTCATAAGTTATATCGATAATGGTGGTCTTTTATTAATAATGCATAATAACAATAGCTCTCATTAAAGCATCATCAGTTAAATAATTAGAAAAATGGTTAGACTTGTGGTTAGAAAATGGGCTAGTAGACATCAATACTACTGAAGTAATTTATTCTTCTCTCATAAACAGAAATAAATACAATGACTGATTAAGACTTAATCAAATTCTGCCACAATTGTGTAACTGTAGACTGGGGTTTTCATTTGGGGGAGACTCCTTAATGATATTACATGATGTAGTATACCCAGAGAAAGAACAGAAAACAAAGACTATTTTCACGATGGCCTTTTTTTTTCCCTTCCCAGCTCTAGTTACCATCAGTAGGAGAAACGTGACCTTGGGGCTTATTTTCTAGAGTCCTACTTGTCTTACACAGTGCCAGGTGACCCTATAACTATGATCTTGAGGCTCCGTTTCTCAAAAATGAGAAATGGGAAGGATCGCAGTGCTAGGCAGAGCTTTCATTTCGATTCCAAGGTTAAATTTCCCTTGATGCTGTGGGACTTTCTCCTTCAACTTCCCCTAGTAAGGCCCAGTGGAGCCCCAAAGCTGACCCCTTCTTTCCTCTGCTCACCCCTCTGCCTGCAGATTCTCTGCTTCTGCCTAGTGATCCTTAGCCACCCTTTTCAGATGCCCTTTTCAGAGGCTAAGAGCTTACACTCTCTTGTTAAGCACAAGGAGACCTCTTATGCACCTACAGCTTTAGTGTATTCTCTTCCATTTGTTACCTTGCTTCCTTATATTGCAAAGGATAGTTGAAGGTGCACAAACTGAATAAACTCATCATAAGTTACGAAAGGTTGATGGCAAGGTCATGCCACCTCTTCATTTCTCTTTCCCTTTCCTTTTTCCCACTTCCACCAAATAGGTACATTGTGCCCACTTTTAAAGATGTTGAAACTGTAAAACATTAAAACAAGGTAGGAGGCCATTGGCTGACTGATGTAAGGTGGAGAAAGTATAAATGAAACTCAGCTAGGAAAGCTACTGAAATTCATGATGAAATTTTTTAAACATTGAGTTTCCAGGCAGACAAGGGGAGGGAAAGCAGTAAGAAAATATTCAGGGGAGACAAATTTTGTTTTCAAAACAGTTTGTCATAGGTATATCGTAGGTATATAAATGAGAAGGTAGATAATACATTCAGTAAAGGTTATTTTTTAAAGTGAGATACAGTCTTCATAGAGATGTGTTAAAAAAATTAAACATAGACAAAATACAAGCTGACCTCACTTATACAGAGACTTCTGGGATATTTGCATTTTTAAAGTGAACTCTGATTGTAATCCTAAGATTACTACTAAATCAATATCTAGAGTGTTAGGGCTTGAAGCCTCATCATGTAAGCAGTTCTCTTCAGCATCATAAGAATTCGGCACTTGCTTTGGCTGTATGAGTGTACTTCCCCACTCAGGTTCAGTGTGCCTTTTATGGGTTTCATATTCCTGTCTTGTTTTCGGAATGGGACTCAGAAATGGAGATAGAGCCTGGGAGATAGAGCCTGGCTCAGGAATCATCTCAACCAAGTTGAAGCCTTCATTTTAATTTCCTCTAGAAATTATATCTCATATAACCTCTCAAACATGTTTTTAAAGAAACTTCATTAATCATTATGTGGCGGCTTCCTAGCCCTAGTCCCAAAGGTCTGGTAAGCTTTAAATCCCTAGTGACACCTGCTGGGCAGACCTCAGCTCTCTGCTGCACGCTTTCCATCAGCCCGCCTCTTCTTTAACATGCAAAACTGCTGGCTGGGAGGTGAGGGTGGGCAGCTGCCTCCTCAACTCACAGCCAGTTTGCTCCTGTTCCAGCAGGTGACCTCTGCTGGTGCTGGGGGTTGCTAGTCTCCCTGCACGCTCTTAGGGAGAGCTAATTTCCAATCTATCCTGGCCCCAGGAATCGAGCAAAGCCATATCACAGTGAAGGAGGGCAGAAGGGATGGTGGGGGGGAGGAAGAGAAGGGAGAGGAAAGGAGAGACTGAGAGAGATCCAACAGTATACGCCCCCACCCCAGTCCCAAGTTACTAAGCTGCTTCTTTGTCTGAAAACTCAGAGGTGAAAGATGCTACTTGAGCCGTATGTTTTGTTCAGGCATAAACCAAATTATGCTATACTTGCTTATATCTGAACATATTGGTTTATCTTACATAGACTTTAATTGATGCAAACTTGAACTTCAGTATGTTAGATTTTCAGGGAAAACACCATCCCTGTAATTTAGATTGCTATGTTTTTTTTTTTTTTTTCTTGAACACAGCAAAGAGGAGCAAGGCAATTACTTCCTGATTCGGTTTCTTCCTTCCATACTCACCAACCATTACAAAAAATAATGTTTAACCTCTTGGAGTGTGACCTCTTCTGTCCTTTACTGTCCAATCACAAGATTTCTTTCTCAGCCAACATCTGCATCCTTGGACAGATCAACTCGTGTGCAAAGTCCATGTCAGCTCATCAAGCATGGCTTTGTTTGCACTTATTCACTGCTCATCCAGCACTGCGTAAGTGGTTTTGCATATTAACTAAGTGCACAGTAACCTTCCTTTACCTCCTGAAAGCCCCACCCCCTCCCACCAGGCCCTGGAAATCAACACTGTTACTTGCTGAGGAAGCTGCCAAGAGGTTGCCATGGCAACTGTTCTGCTTTCAGCAGCTACTTTTCTGGTTTGAAGGGGAGGGGGTAGGAAAAAAAAAAACAACACAACAAATCTGAGGAGAATTAGGCAGCTTTCTGATCAGAGTTCAGATAAAGAAGGTCACAGTAATTTGTGGGCACTGACTAAAATAACCCAATGTATTTGAGAGTTACCACATACAGAGCAAATAGACTGAAAAGATAAGGACAGTGGATGGTCAGTAATGAAATTATTTGGTCGTGGTTTTTAGCTGAAGCATTTCAAATTTATATCGGCTCATGTCATCTTGGATTCTATTTTAAGTCTTTTTGTTTTCATTCCCAGCCAAAGATGGTGAGTTTTGTGGGATTCCAAGCGGCAGAGAAGCAAAGCAAGAGGGTGAAACAGCCGCGGAAGAGAATCTCACATCTGAAAGTCATTTTCCAAAACTTCATTCAGCATAGGAACAATGCAGCATTCAAGCATGAGGAGTTGGAACTGTGTGCTGTGCCAGGTCAGATCAGAACCTCCAGCTCCATTCAGCGGGTGGCTTGCCAAGGTGAGCCAGGACGCAGTCTGATTTCCAAGGAAGGGCTGGGGCTGGGCAGGGGAAGGTGCAAGGAGTCAACAAAGGAAAGTCAAGACACCTAAGACTGGTGGCTTTCAGTCACACTGAAGTTCAGCAGCTATGAAAGAAAGAGCGAGTAGCTCATGGTGACTTTTGACAGAAAGCTGGAAAGGTAGCCACACAGCCAGGCCAGGGGCACCAGTGTCTTGGAGCCTGCGCCTCTTCCTTCCTGTCTATCTGCCTGTCTTCTGATTAAACATCTGCTCTTAGCTGGCCAAAAAACTTCCCAGTGCTCCTCTGCAGCCAACCTTCTTCTGCATTCCTGACTCCATTTAACCATCCTCATAAGGGTTACTGTTTCTGATTCTTTCAGTTTTGTTCAGAACCCAACCGCAGCTCCACCCAGATGCATTTAAATTTATTGTGGAGACGTAAGACATAAAGATATGCCAGTGCAATGTTGTTCCAGTGACATGGCCATTAACATTTAATAACATGGTTTTTGATACTCTAGCGGAGCAGTTAGAGAAGCACTAAGCTCTCAGTCTTTAAGGAGGTGTCATTGCAACCATGCACTAAGACATCCTGAATTTCAACCAAAAATGGCTAGTTTTTTGCCCATAGGAACTAGTTTCTGACCTTAGATACAACTGTGTTTGCCTAATCCATATTGAGGCAGATGATAGGTTTATAGTCAAATTTCGGTAGACTTCTGTCATCTGCATTGTAAGAATAGTCAACTCTTAACTATTAGTTTTGAGTTAAGAAGGAAGCAGTACAAAGGGAACCAATGAAAGGATGAGTGCTGGAAATAAATGGCAAAATGAAATTTAAAATTTTACATGACCCGTGCTTTGAATGATCTGTGTAAATGATAAGAGACAATAAAACAGAAGTTAGAAGAAGCAAATCAAAAAAGACCAAAGATCTAAGACATTTTATTTAGTCAAAGTTCTATAACCCCCAAAAATACATGGTACAAGAGCTTCCTCCTACATTGGAGCTCTTGCTTCATAAGTTAGATCAAAGTGCTAAGAGTTAAAGACAGAGTTGGCGCTCCACGGTCACCCATGCAGCTGGAGGCCCGGGCTTACATAACAAGGAACAGGGTACAAAATGACAGTAAATGTGACTAAATTATCTCATCAGCTTTATACTCCTGAGTATTCCTACAATGCCAGAAAACCATCCGTTAATGTGACCCTCTGCTAGACCCCCGACTGCACAGGCTAGGGGTATTAGTATTCAGAGAAACTCCCCCCTGCAAATGGCCTATTGGAAAGATACCAAGTTTAGCCTCTGCAGCCGGCAGGAATGCGAGTTGGAGAAATAATAAGGAGGAAGGAATGAAAGTGAAGAGCAAAATTCAGAAATTTGTTTTAACTCTGCCACAGATTCTTTTCCATTTCTTTCCACTGACCTGATCTAATTCCAGCAGCTAGTATCCCTGTGAAACACTGCCACAGCTGAATTTATTTTTATTTTGCCTGCTCAAAGGCAATGTAAAGCGAATTTGAGAGCACATCACCTTCAGGGAAAAGACTGCAGCGTATTACTCACCACCTCCCTCCTCCCCTCTGTGTGAAAGGTTAATTTGAATAAGGCTGCTGCTTCCACAAATAGAACAGTAACCGCACACAGAGGAGCCGCCAATGAGAATGGTTTGCAGTGATGTCATGCTTATACCTGCTTCTTATTATTTGCTGAGTAGTGACAATGTGTTTCTTGGATCTCACATTTTATTGGTTAAAAGCCCTGTCATTCTGCATACTTCTGGAGAGTTTTAGGCAATGCAGTTGCTTTATGCACCCCAATTTTTTCCCCCCAGTTTCTGCACTTCAAACATATAGAACATTTGAAACATTCCATTGCCTGAAAACAAATAGGATGACCTTTAAAATCTGTACCTGACTTACATGGTCTTTCATTCCATTACTATTTACAGAGCAAAACGACATAAGAAAAATCATATTTTTGCTTTAAAAACAAAACAGTACTTGAACAGGACTTTTGCTGAAATGCTCATAGAAAAAGCACTCTTCATTCATTGTTGTCCAATGGGGCTAATGAAAAATAAACTTATTTCATTTATGCTTCACCTTACTGTCTCATGAAGCAAGGGCTTTCTTCAAAAGAACTAGATCTACATTTTACTAAGTTTTAGGATAGAAGGCATTGGAGGAAGAGATGTCTGCCCAGTTTACTTTTGTCTTAAGTGCTTTTTATTTTAAAATCAATTAGGTTTTTGTGTTGTTAAAATGTGTGCCTTGGGGAAAAAAAAATGAGTGCCTTGGTTCCCTCAAATTCTTCAGCTTTCCAGGGAAGTTCCTGCATACAGTGTTGAAAATCACACTCCCTTGTACTGGAGATGACTATTAAATAAATCAGTTGTGCTCGAGGTAGGAATCAGCCGACTCACTGAAAGATTACAAGAAATATTCAGGATGGCCTGCAATGCCAGTGCGGGTGGAGGCCAGCAGTAAATGTGGGTGCTCAGAAGTCTCTTAGCCTGTGGTGTCCCTGGAGGCCCTGGGCCCCACGTCAGCTCCTCAGAGACACTGGTGACAAAGTCAAGCTGTCACAGTCAGTTGGTGGAGCAGAATGTGCACACGGAAGTTTAGTCCGTTACACAGTCAGGTCAGTGCACTGAATGCTCTGGTGAGAAGGCAGGACATTTAAGGAACAGTCAGATGTTAACGAGCAAAGAGAAACTGGAAGCCTTTGTGTGCAAGAGAACAAAATGAAAAAGGGTGAAGCTGTGCGGCATCGCTGGATGTGTGTTTGTTGAGAGAAACTTAGAAAGGCAAGGTGCGTCGATTAGCAGAGACTATGTAAATTAGGAAAAAGTAGACAGTAACATATTTTGAACATCTACGTCTCCAAATGAGAAGCTGACATCAAGTAGTTTTGAAAATGAAGCCTTCTCAGCTGTGCAGCATGGATTATTGTCTGGAGGGCCTCATGCGGGGCTAGCTACATGGTACAACAATTTAATCATTTTATATCTTAAGTAAATGCTTATACAAAAATTATTATGGTCTTTGAAGATTCAATAAAGCCCTTACTCTTTCAAGTGCATGAAAAATAAGAACAAGAATAAAATACAATTGTGGTAAAGACTAGAAAATAGAATTCTACTTTTCTGTTGAATGGGGAAGGACTGAGAGCTATGTGTACTGTACACTATATGAACTTTACAATATTTTGATTTGAAAGGTCTGTGTATAGTAATTAGTAAGCATAGTATCTGATGTTATACAGACTGGGCTCAAATCTCAGTCACTTAGCAACTGGAACCTTGGCCATGGTAATAAATCTCCTTAAGTTTTAGTTTTCTTAAAGGATACTGGGAATATTGTGAAGATTAGAAGATTAGACTAATATAATATATATAGATATATATTATATAATATATATCTATATATAGATAGAGAGACAGGCATTACACACATATATTAGTAATATATATATATATATATATATATATATATCCTGTATCCATAAGTGAAAGATTTTTTTGTTCATTGTTTTAATTTTACTATGACCTTAAGATACTTGAGGGTCTAGTGCATGTTGCTTGACCCTCTCCTTTTCCTCTCCCTTATTCCATTACTACCATATTGTCTATCTTGCCCCATCCATAGTGTGCTCACACCAGAGGACTTGGTATTTGCATTTTTTGTTTTTTGCACAGAACTGTTCACCTGTTAAGTCTACCTTTGTCCGTTTACCCAGGTTTTAGCTCAAAGCACAGGTTGAAGAAATCTGACTGTATCATCTGTTCAAAACAGTTTTCCTGATGCTCTTTCTCATTACTCCATGTTAGACTTCTTTAACTGTCACTTATCAGTATTTGACATTACATTATGGTAGTATCTTTTACTACCTGTTCTGCTCAGTGAATGCTAGCTCCACACGAACAGCGATTTTGTTTACTTTTGTGTCCCAGAACCTAGACAAGTGATTGGGTAGAGTGAACTCTCAAAAAGCATTGCTAACAAACTGTGAGGATAAATGCTGTGCTGGGGTTGTAAGTGATTCAGGATGTGATACCACACTCACATGGGTACCATGACCAAGGGGTTGACCTTGAACATCTGTAACTTATTTTAGTCTTTAATATGTATACAAGCTTTCCTTACTGAGGCAAGAGAAAATATTTCAACTTTACCACCACAAGTAGATAAAATTATAAGATAATGAGAATGCATTGTCCTACTATTCTGGACACAAGGTCCTACTGCTTATAAGACTATGTAACCAAAGACCTACACAGAAAGACCTTAAAATACTCAGAAAGACCTTAAAAGACCTTAAAATTGCTTACAGACCACTGGCCCACCTTGCTCTCCTCATGAGGAAAGCAAGGTGGGCCAGTGGTCTGTAAGCAATTTTAGGCAAGGCTTGGGGGAGGATTATTGGTTGATGTGCCTTTTCAGAGGCCTTTTTCCCCTCTTGGCTTTTCCAAATCTGCTCATGGTTCTTCTTCTTCTT
>NW_004524589.1:24126861-24129099 GCF_000260255.1 Octodon degus | reverse complement strand
GACTTGTAGTGACCCTCCTGTTTTTAGCCTCCCCAGCACTGGGATTATAGGTGTGAGCCATTATGCCAGGACTTGGTCACTAGCTCGGGGAAGGGCCAGCACTGCATGCAGGACTGGGGATCAAACCATGGTCCCTGCCTTGGCCAAAGTATGTCTTTAGTCTGCTGAGCTATTTTCTGGTCCTCATGGTACTTGTGACTCTTATGATATGTTGGTTACAACCTAGGGATTGGACTCTATACTAAATAGAGGAAAGAAAAGTAAATGTAGGAGAAGATAGCTCAGTAGAATAAGCGCTTGCCTGGCAAGCACGAGGGCCTGAGTTCAATTCCCAGTTCTGCCCCCCCCAAAAAAAAACAAACAAATGTAGGAGTAATAGAAAATTTAATGACTTTTAACACTTTTACCATTACACATACCTACAAACATATGATATTCTTTGAGCCAGTTGAAGGCTCAAAGAGTATTTTAAGGTCTTTCTGTGTCTGTTCCTTTCTCAATCTGTCGAGATGATAAAGTAGACTCTTTCAGATTTTATGTGCCAAGTACCCAAAGGAAAAAATACAGTGGCATAGATCTTATGTAAGCACCATCCCTACTGCCATTCCAAAGGAGCAGTTCAAATTCTACGTATTCAGTTGGAGACAGTTTGGATTTGGCAATTTTCTATAACATACTATATTTGAAGAAACATCTGCCTTTTATACCTCAGCCAAGTCAGCATGTGTGACTACCTCTAGAAAACTCTCAACATAGCAAAAGTAATAAAAAACAAAAATTTTGCCAACCAGACTGCTTTTGAAATCTTTTAGATTGATGGTGAAAATACTGTGAGTAGAACACATTTTTAAAGATAACTGATTGTCATTTTACATCTTTCTCTTCCAAGCCAGTTTTAATTCTCTTAGATGAGTGCTTCTTATACTTTAAAGCAAATGGCTGTCACCCAGAAATCATAGCACTGTTGTTAAAACACAGAACATTAGGGCAGGTCAGACAGCTCAGTGGACTAAAGCGACTGCTTAGGCAGAACACAGGGGCTGGGGGTTCGATCCACAGCACCACAAGAAGTACCAGCTCTGCCCCTGGGGCTACGCTGAGATGATCATTGAGACTGGGCATGATGGTGCAGAGCCTGTAATCCCAGCACTTGGGAGGCTGAAAACAGGAGGATCACTAGGAGTCTGATCTATGTAGTGCGACCCTGTAGACCTTGTACTAAATATATAAACAAAACAAAACCAGGACATTTCAGAATGTCTAGAGTGTCTCAGAGGAATCAGTATGTCTAACAAATTCCCAAATAAGGTCATGTGCTGGTCTGTGGCCCACACAGGAGCAGTACACGGGTAGATGTCACATTGCTTCCTGCTTGGTTGTGCTGCTCCAAGTTAACAGAGCTTGCTCTGTCTCTCTCTGTCTCTGTCTGTCACATCTCTGTCTCTATCCTTCTCTCGTTCTGTCTCTCCCAACTCTTTCATACATTCTATAGTATCAAGGTATAGAGATTTTATTCCGAGGTCAATTCCCATCCAATTGGTAACCAAGACTTTCTGAGTTCTAGGACATTCTTCTCTTCTCGTGTCTTCTCTCCTCTCCTCTCCTCTCCCCTCCCCTCCCCTCCCCTCCCCTCCCCTTCCCTCCTCTCCTCTGCTCTGTCCTCCTCTCCTCTCCTCTCCTCTCTTCCTTTCTCTGCCCCCCAGGAGCTGCCTCAGCTGAAGTTTTTCTCATCTTTCCTTGCAAAATTGCAATAACCTCTACCTTATCTCTGAAGCTCCAGCCTGACCTCCCTCCAATTCACCATCTTATAATTCTGTCACTTTGTTTTCTGTTCAAAAAACTTTTTATGAGTTCATTACCCCCTTGAGTAAAACCCTTGCTGGTTCTTCTCTCTTAAAATAGAGGTGGACACAGACTCTGTAGTCTCATAAACTTTGACTGGAACCTAAACTTCTTGGGTTTCTTTCTATGGGACCTTGGACACACTGCTCAACTCCTGAGAGGCATTGCTAAAGTTGAGGTGCTGCTACCCATTTCATAGTATTGTCTTATGATTCAGTGAAAAAGCAGAACTGAATAACTTAGTCCTATACCAACTCTGTAGTCATCTAATAGCTTAATTACTGTCCCACCCACTTGCAGTCCAACCAACCACGCTTCCTCCTCTTTTTCTATAAACACACTAGACCCTCTTTTTTTCGTGGCCTCTCTCCATGCCACACTGGCCACAGGTTTATT
>NW_004524589.1:24110715-24126505 GCF_000260255.1 Octodon degus | reverse complement strand
ACCTGTGTTCAGCCTCCCAAGTGCTAAGATTATAGGTGCACAATGCCATGCCCAATCTTAATCTCTGTCTCAGTGCCCTGGGGGTGGGCCTGGCAAGGCACATCAGGGATCGAATCCTGGCTTAAGCAGGCACTTTATTCTGCTGAGCTATCAGGCTGGCCCTTGGTCTCATTTTAAATGCTTTGTGTACACTATCTCATCTGACTTCCCAAGCTATCCTTTTCTATAGGTACTGCAAGACCCATTTCACAGATTGAGAACCTGATATTCAGAGAAATCAGCTAGCATACTTAAAACTTAAACTTGTTACAGCAGCAATTTGGGCCTACATTTCCTATTTCAACATTTATCTCGTATCCTATATTATCTCATACAATATGCTTTCATAACTTGGTTTTAATTTCTTCTTAAATATATATTAAAAGCACAGATAGATGTCTTTAGTACAGGAGAATTTGTGGTGCAGATATAAAGGAGCTCTGTGAGTCACGTATTTAAGTGGTTTGGAGGTAGTTATTAGGTAGATAAAACATAACTCAGAAGTAAAAAGTGCTAAAATCTGGACAACTTGTAAATCCTTTCACTTATTTATTTTGAAGACGGCACAAAGCAGTCTTGCTCCCTTAGGAATGCTCTGTTAATGATGCTTTTTTGACTTTTAAAGGTACTTTTCATTTTATCCACATGGTAGTTTCAAAGGAGACCTTTTCTTGGGTAAAATTCTTGATCAAATCATGTAAGAGAGCTCACTCCTCTGGTCTCAAAGGAGTCAAGCTAAAGCCCAGGTAAATAATGCAAACTACTATGTCCTTATCCTGGTCAGGGAACTGCTGTTTGTAACTGACTCTCTAACCATTTTTTAATTTTTAAGGAGTAAAATTGGAATAAAGCAGAAAAAATTACAAGTGATACAGAATTTCACTTAACAAACTAATATGAATTTCACAGTATTTGTTGTAACACATGGTGTTGTCTTTCAACCAGTTATTTATATTACCAGATATATGCATGCAAAATTGGAAGACAAAAAGAAAGAAATGTGCAAGAAATTAAGAAGAGAAGAAGCATAATCAATTGAAAAAATGAGACAAAATAAATTAAGTATTATCTGCTCCTGTCAGTAGACCAGAAGAAATGCACTGTACAGTTGTCCAAACCATCCTGCTTACATACACAGATAAGTCTCTTCCCCACTCCCTCTCCTGTCCTCCTCAACTCAGTAACTCTTTCCTTTTGAATAAGTGCATTCTCTTTCCCAGTATATCTATTGTACCCTTCAGATTCCATTTTTCTCCTTCAGGTTCTCACACTAAGGAGACAATGTCATGTTTTCATATGTGGGTCTGATTTCCAACCACTTTTATTAAAGGACTCCTATCTATAATTACTCTCATGACAGAGAGAGTAATAATATAGTTAATTGTATGTGTAATTAATGGCAAATCAGTAGTTTTATATGCACTTATGATTCTGAATATGTTTGAAATATCCTCTTATTATACCAACTGCAAATTGCTAGAAATATTCTTAGAGAAAACTCTAGGAATATGTGGTAGAACTCACTCATTCATTTATTTATCATAGAAATGTATGTTTTTGCCCCTGTCATGTTTCCTAGCTTTTCTCCTTGCCCTCTCTTTATTGTTAATCCTTTATTGTTTAATCCTTAAGTTCTCACTTTTCTTTTAATTGTGTTCTTTTGGAAACCTCTCAAATCTAGAAATACTTGGCATTTAGCTGCTTGATAGGATTTTTTTAATTTGTTGAACATCTTGAGGCTTGGTATATGCCAAAATATTTAGAAATAGGGAACTAATCTCTAGGAATAGCTTAATGCCAGACAGGATTTCTCAAAGTATGTTTCCTGTAGCATTAATTCCATGGGTTATTTAGAGATGCCAAGTGAGAAAAATAGCATTTAGGGCCAACCACACAGGGAAACACTGAAGTTATTTACTACTAGGCTTCTTGGAATCTTTCACATATTATTGTATATTATGATTCTGCCAGGACAGAGGTATGTGTTGCTTAAATAGTTGTAGCTTCAATTGGTTTTGTTAAAAAAGCATCTCAAAACTAGTAACTGAAAGGTTGAAAATGCACACCCACAGTGTCTCTGTAGGTATTGTGGAGCTGTGAGACAGAGCTTGTCCCATTGGGGCTAATATCCTTTTCACTGGTGTATGACCATTAAAGCAACTTTGAGTAGACTGGATATCTACAGTGATACAAAAAGAATTCTACCTAAGAACACAAGGAGACAGAGAAAAATAAAACCCTGTTATAATTTGCAACATAAAGGGATTTCTATAATTCTGAAGATAGAAAATTTAAGAATTAAAACACTTCATATAGCACCTTAAACATTTTAAGTAGAGTGAATTCATTTGGCTAAGCATGACATTTTATATTTTCTACACAGTGTTGCTGGGAACACTTAATTTTCAAGAAATGTCAAAGTATCACAGGTAATAATAAATACTGATGAGAATGGGATAATTTAAATTTTATGTAATCAGACATTTAGGATAGTTTAGAAGTTATATTATCAAGTTGTCCATGTCATTGTCGCTTCCTCTTGTCATCTGGTAATTGTGGCTTCCAAGTACCTCTACAATCTAGTTAAAAGCAAGGAAAACAGCCATGTCCTACTGGTGTAACAGAGCTGATGGACAAGATTGTAGAGCTCAATGAACATGAGGTCCCAGTTTTTTCATATGAATAATAAAAGTGGACACTCTCACTACAGATACCAAAGAGTTGAGCAGCACTCAAATACTTTGCTAAGAGGTTCAGCTGAAAGTCACTGGGAGCAATACATTGGGAGACGAAGAAAAGAAAATGACATGGTTGTGAATGTGCATATCACTGTAGATTGTAAAGTTGAGCAGATGCCAGCCTCTCCTTCCCTGTTTGGTAGGGGAAAGTTGAATTACTTAGAGATAAGCCCCCTAGAACTAATAATGTAGCCCTCAGTTGTAACAGCTGTATTTCTGATTCTCAAAAGCCACATGTGCCTAGTACTTTCTGCATTGGACAGTTCCCATAAAGAACAGCTCTATCATTGCAGAAAGTTCTATTGTGTAGCAGCGTTTATATGCACATATTGGGCCCATGTGAGTCAGGGAGGTAGACAACAAAGAAAAGACTAAAATGACAAGTGTTTTATCAGCAAGTGTTAGTTCAATTACAGAAGATGAGGAAATATAATGTCTCAATTTTTTTTAAATTTAGGGCTCTCTAAAAAGTTTTACTTGTAAGAATTAAAAAATAGATGCAGAAACAGAATGATAAGTTTGGTATTGGATAAGTTTAACCTTGGTGTTGGATTTACTTCTGCTTCTCAACTTAGCAATGTCATGGAAGGGAACAGGGCAGTTTGTTTTGTAGCTCATCTTTGACTGAAATCAGGAATTTCTGTGTTTACATGGCTGCGTAGGAATTCAGTCCCATGAGTTCCCTAGGTTTGTCCAAGGAATCAGCTGGAGCAGCCTCAAAAGCTGAATTCTCATCAAGGAAGGTAAAGCCCTTGTAGTGGGTAAGGGGAAAGCCACGGCAGACAGAAGTTGGGGAAATCACTTGAGAATGACCAATGTAGCTTGAGGGGCTGCACAAGTGTACATGAAAGTGGGCAAAATATTAGTTCCAGCCATAATAGAAAAACAATATGGAATTTCTTCTAAAAATTAAAAATAGATCTACTATATCTTCTTGTAATTTCACTACTGGGTATGCATCCAAAGAAAATGATATTAGTATGTTTAAAAGGAGTGCATGTCACCATGTTTATTGCAACACTATTCACAACAGCCACTATAAGGCAGTAACCCACGTGCCCAGCAGAAGATGAAACAATAAAGAAAATGTGGTGTATATACAAGGCAATAAATAAATCAACAGATATATTGATGTCGATATTCGTATGTTCCCTGGAAGAAGAAAGAAAGCTACTGCAAGTATTACTGACTAGTATCAGTGGCTATCTTACATAATTTCAGGGCATTCTCATGGAGAAAAAGATTCCATTAAAATGTATTCTTTAGTGAAACTAATTCCATTATACTATTTAAAAAAGAATGCATTTGAGTAGAGATCTGAAGGAAACCTAGGAACTCACGTGTGGCCACCTGAAGCAACACTGTCCCGGTATGGAAATTAGTTTATGCAAAGGTCCTGAGGCTGGTGCATGCCTGGGCTGTCTGATAAACTGCAAGGAGCTCAGTGTGGCTGGAATTAAGTGAATGACAAGGAGGAGGATGACTAGGTCATGTGGGAAGGAGGAACAGAGTGAAGATGGAAATTCAATCCTTTGAAAGGAACCTAGATTTTCTCTGAAAAAGATGGGAAACCACTGGACAGATCTGAGGAAAAGCAGTGTCATCTGACATAGGCTGTACAGGTGATGTTTCTGTCCTGGCATTACACATAGTCCTTTCTCAGTTTCTTTTGTTTATCTCTTAAATTGAAATCAATAAATTCAATTGTGTTACTGTCATGATGCTCTTTCTTAACAAATTTGCAGTAAGTGTAATTAACTGTGGAATTTCTATTGTATTCTCCAAATAATATCAAGTTTTCTTAGATTGCATAGCAATCACCCTCAAAATCCAATGAAATTTAAGTTTCTTTACAGCTTCTAATACTTTTCCCATTTCTAACAAAATATCCTAATTTAAAGTGCTTATGAAGAAGCATTTTGAAAGAGAGTGCCACAGATGGTTTGACATAAATATTCCAGCATATGCATGTCAGGGAGCAAATTCAAAGCAGGGAAAGTAGAACTAAGAGATCATCAAGTAGTATGCTTGTCTTCTACTTCTCTTTCTCTTTGCCTCTCGTCCCTTCCCCTGGACTCTTCTTCCTTTAATCAAGCACTTTGTCTTTTCTCACTAGCAACTCTAGCTCTATCTAGGTTGTTGCCATACAATTTTCTTTGGGTCTACAGAGCAGCTGTTCTTTAATTCATAAAGAGATGAACCAGAGTGGGGTTTTCACTATGACCTCTAAGATTTGAAGGTCAAAGAGACTACATAGGGGTGAGAAACAGGAACAAAGATGTAAAATTCATGTTCAAGGGATCTGGGAGTAGGAATAGATGTTTCTTTCTTTCTCCTTGAGGCGCTCCTGGGCTGATCTCATTTCAGAGTGAACAACCAATGCCACTTTACACCGCTGCTTCCTAAAAAATTAACTGAGTGTGGAGAGTGAGAGCACGACCCATAGGCTGCTCTGGAATTGTCCTCAAATAGGTTGTTGTGTAAAATTCATCTTTGTACTTCGAGATTCATATTCTATTTGCCATCTAATAATAGTACTGAAGAAAGGTGAAGGAAAAATATCTTCGTTCTCATATTCAGAATTACCTCTGAAACTGGATTATGGAAAGTCCACAGTGGGGCCCGGCTACCTGGGAAGGGGAAAGCCGGGTGAGTGCTGCGCCTCAGTGGGCTGTCCTGGTACGTGCCTGTGCCCATGCACTTGCCCTCTCAGAATGACACTGACAAACACAGCCCTTTCTGAGCATGCCCTTTGGCTTAGGATAGTAATTAAGCAAAAAATATCTTCATGGAAAAACTTCCATCAGGTTTTGGCATGTTGAAGATTTACTGCTACATTTCTAAGTAACTAGCTTCCTGCACCATGCTCTCTGAAGCAGCGAACGTCACCACGTTAGTAAAGGGACAAACTTCCTGCCCCCCCAAGTGTAAATTTTATTTTAGTAGTAATCCTCAACGAAGAAGCAGACGTCTAGAACAGTGCTTCCTCATAGCCTTTAGCTAACTCTCTTAACTGTACCAGCCCCCGGATTACTTCTGCAGTTAACAATGTGAACCCAGAAAAAAAAAACCCCTAAATGGCAATCCTCGTCCTCCTAATCAGCCACTCTGAACGCTGTACTACGGAGGGCACCCAAAATAAGTCAGTGCCGTAGTTTCCATGATGACCGTCCCCAATACAGCATTTTGTTATTGTTTCCTTCAAATCACTTGAATTCTTCCCATATGCTGTCATATCTTCAGATAACAGCCACATGGAGATTAAATGTGATTTTAAATAAACTTTTACTTGCCTCTCTACATCCTTCCTGGATTTTATTATTTTTACAGGCAAGTGATGAAAGATGATTCCTTGCAAGATTTAGCCAGTTAAACATGCAGCATAAAGACCCGAAGCCCTGCAGTCAGGCACATAAAGAGCAAAGGAAAAAAAAAAAAAAATCAAAACGTGAAAATGTTCCATTGGGGCTGCAGCTTTTTAGAGTATGCAGGAATGACGTCATTTGTTTTCACAAAATCCAGTTTAAATTTGTTCCTGCCTTTCAAAAACTGCAGCAGGGAGCATCTGTGGAGACTCCTGCATACCATATTTCAGGACGTTGGAGTGTATGCTGCACCAAAATCCAGCCAATCACAGTGTGTTCAGAGGCCCTCCCCAGTTTCCCTTTGTCCCCCTACCTGAAGCAAAGGTGTGCTACGGGTGTGAGGTGACCAGCCAGCACCCCACCCCACCTGTGTCACAACTGCAGAGCCATCAATCCATACCTCATGTGGCTTAAAGGAGAACAAGGACTAAATAAAGGCTTTCTCCGTTCACCTCATGTGTTCATTTCAGGACAGGTAACCTCCAAGAAAAGGACTATTTCTGAAAGGATGTTTTGGTTTAGTTGGTTGTAAGCTAAATTCCAGCTTTTTGTTCTTAGCAGCCCCTGTGCAGCCTTGGAATTTTCCTAAGAATCAGACACTCTGGGCTCTTGGGCTGTTGGCAGAAGCAAGACCTCCAAATTCTTCACCAACTGCGACTTTTTATCAAGCAAAACCATTTCGGTGTAAATATCCATGTCCCGTGACTGGGCAAGAAGCATTACAACTGAAATAGCATTTTGAGACTGAATTCAAGTGATGGAGGGCAATTATGGTCTGAAGTTCTCTTATAGCAGCAATGGTTGACATACAGAGTGAACAAGAGAGGGCTGGCTGGTCTGCGATCACCTTACTTCCCCTTCGTTTCTCTCTCCTTAGAGAAATGCAGCATATCCACAGTAGGATCAGTGTGGGTTTGTGATAATGAGCAGCAGAAACTGAACTCTGGCTAAGCAAACTAGGAGGGATTTATTGGAAGTCTATGAGAAAACTCATAGAATAAAAGGAAGGCTGAAGAAACTGACCCATAGGTTACAGAGGGTATGCTGTGATGGGGTCTTTATAGCAGGCTTAGTGGCTGTCACTGCTGCTAGAGTGAATGGCCTTCAAGCTTCCCCCTCTCTCCTCTCTTCCTGTCACTCTTCCCAGAGGCCTAAGGCCCAGGAGAGTGTATTACAGATTCGCTGTCCATGTGCCTGCCCCATGATTTAGAGAGAGCAGAGATCTCAATATACTGACTCACAGACTCTTAGCAAAAGGCTGAGAGAAATGTACTCGTAGGAGGCCAGGTGCTGTGTCTAGCAGAACTGGGGACATGGGCCCTGTTTGACCTTCTGTATGCCATAATCACTGCCTTGTGTTTCATTTATGGGGTAGTCCTTCTCATTTAACCCAAAATTTAAACCTTCGAAGGGTTGCTATTTATAAGACCCAAGCCAAGACAACTCTGAAAATGAACAGAAAGTGCTATTGATTCCTAAGAATCAGACACTCTGGACTCTTGGGCTGTTGGCAGAAGCAAGACCAAGACAAGACGCATAAATTGGGGCCATTTTTGCAAATGGAGATCCGTGGCACCTGCAGATCCATGGTCATGCTTCCTCACTGCTGTTTCTCTAGACTTATTCAATAGCTAATCTATTCTTTAAATGTTAGCAATTCAAGGAATACTGAAAACTTTTTATGGACAGAAATAGTGTCTTCCCTTTCTTGGTGTCCTTGGTGTCTCATCTGGTGTGTGTCTGGTGGCAGGAGGCCCACTCTGCCCTGAGGAGTAATCATAAGGGTGTTGGTCCCCATCAGGGTACAGATGCTTCCCTAAAATTGTTCTGTAAGCAATATCTTCCATATAAAACACTATTTACAAAATTCTTGCATTTTTTTTGCATAGTTGTAGCACAGAGTCAGGATTAAAGAGTCCTCCTCAATCAAACAGAACCACAAGCAGATTCCTCATAGGCCTCCCTGAAGGCCAACCTAACAGCATAATGCACTGAGCTTTACTCCACACCAATCCCCGCTCTGCTCCCTGTTGGACACCACGGGCACTGGGAGCCCAAGCCTAATGAGCTACACCAAGTCACACCACAGCTCTAGTGTTCTGCATGGACTGAGACCCCAAGACAAACAAACTGAGTGAGAAAACCAGGTCAAACACCCCATGGTGTTCTCCCTCCTCACCCATCCTGTTACCCTTATCCGGGAATGTTCCTTCTATCAGTCATTCCAAAACACCACTCATTCATTCGCTCATTTCTAGCACAAGACGCAGGGTCCTTCTGTCACCATGCTGTCACTATGTCCAGAGCACATGGTGCAGACA
The DNA here is from genome assembly GCF_000260255.1 of Octodon degus. Taxonomy (NCBI): domain Eukaryota; kingdom Metazoa; phylum Chordata; class Mammalia; order Rodentia; family Octodontidae; genus Octodon; species Octodon degus. The sequence continues at coordinate 24,118,042 of NW_004524589.1, read as the reverse complement.
GCCAAGCCCAGGAAGTGATTGAAATGCGGCATTTTTATCTCTTAAGAAGTGGGTACCAGTCAATGCACCAAAGTAATGACGTGGAACACTGGTTAAAAGTGGAAAATGAATCATGTTTACATTATGCTATTATTTTTAAAAATTTAAAGAGGCTCTATTTTAGAATATATATTATTTAGCAGCGAAGCTATCAACTTGTGAGAAAAATGATCTAACTGTGGAATAAAGAAGAGGTTAATTTTGTGCCCAGGGCTGGAGTGGGGGTGGGGGTGAAGTGCCTGTTAATCAGTTAAGAGGTTTGGTGGAAAAACAGTCAAGTTTGCTATAATGCACCATGAACAAAAATATAGCAGAAACTGATCTGTTCTTGGCAAACAGGCCAAAGTAAAGAAGAGCAACTTTTGAGCTAGAACATTGAGAAGTTTTTCAATAAACACTGCATGCATTAATACCCACCAGACACTTAGCTCTACCAAATAAGAAAAACATTTTACATGTTAGAAATATCACAACATTAACATTTTGTGTTGTTCCTTCCAGATAATTTTTCCACACTGTTATTTCAGATGCCCTGGTCAGAGTCTGCCTAGGGTCAGAGTTAAGGTGAAAGATGGGCAGCAATCGGGGCGGTTCGTCAGGGCTGCCGGAAGTGCATCGCTAAACTCCCTCCTGTCCCCTCGTTCTCTTTTTCCTCCTAGCAATCCTGAGGGTGCTACTCTCTGGAGATCTCTGGAATACTGTTTCTGTCCTTTATATTCTTAGAATACGCACAATTTGCTTGATAGCTATCAGTAGCAGTTCTTTAAAATCTCCTATTCTGCAGAGGCATGGAGGGAAAATAGCCACGTTTCCTTGGGTGATGCTAGTGGTCTAGTAGCTTAACATGCAACACATTTTAAAGTTTCTCATGGATTTGAGCTTCACCCCCTCCATGTATTGGAATTGGGTTATTTACTTAAACTTTCCTCCATTTAACTTCATACAACTCTTAAGCCACTGAAAGTCTCAAAAACTTTATCAGTTTTAACTGTTTTTTAGCTTGATTAAAAATTGGAAAACTGATTAGTGTGTTTTCTCTCCCTCTTCAGGTTTAACTGCTGTAGGGGCCGAACCTACATATTATCTATTTACAATAAACACTGCAACTTTATTCCAGGGTTTATCATTTAGTGATACTCAATGGCATAGTCAAATTCAGTGTCAACCTTTCAAAGGAAATTCTTTTCTATCTTGCTGAAGATATCTTTCTAGTAAAACTTATTTGCTAAATGACTAGAGCTCCCTTCACAAATAAAACATAACACTGTTTGCTGCTCTTTGCCTCTGAAGTGATGACAAATTGCTGGGGAGTAAAAGCCTTCATACTAATAACAGAGGAAAATTGACTCTAAGATCCCATCATTTTGTTTACCAGCTGTCTTTACAATTCTATAATAACCCAGCCCACATTAGAAAAAAAGAAACATTGTTCAGAGATAGTAAAACAGACAAGGAACAAATGATCTCCCTGCTGAAATTAGTTTAAGCAGGGGTACAGGCTGGAAAGAAACATAGGATCCAGAAACTTACCTAGCTCTCAGGCATGATACCCGGTGACCACATACTCGGTGCTGAAGCACAACTCAGGAGCATTACATCATCATGACAAACTTTCATTGGCTGCAGAAACTCCAAGGATAAAACAGGCTTTTAAGGTGCTGTGTGAAAGCCCCTGTTGGCTTACCAGCGTTATGGCCAAAATATTGAAAGAAGGGCTTTGCCTGGAGCCATGGCTGGACCGGCAAAGTGCTGTTAACCATTTGTGATGCATGCTTTGCTCCACTTTAGTCACTACTTTTGTATTTAACTCTAACCTGTTGGGAAATTTTTCTTGGTGAAAAATTTTTTAGAAAAATCATTGTTTTTACTTTAGCTTGTTTTTATCGAGGATGCACCATAGCATTCTGTGGAATGACTCATTTGCCCTGTTTCTCTTCAGGCCATCTTTCTTATTTTAAAAACTACATTTGAATCAATAAATCCATTTCTCTTTCTTTTATTTTGTCCTTAGTTTCTCTAGGCAAAGAAGACAAACTCCCATAGAAGCAAGGATGAATGTGCATACCTATTTATTTTGAGCAGTTTAAATGGAAGTAGTGCACTTCTTTCTAATTTTTCATTTTCATTGTTAGATTTCTTTCTCTGTTGAACTGTATGAGTTATTTATGTCATGCCTATTACCATGGTGATTTACAAACCAAAACCATGTGTGTAATTTGAGAGCATGAGGAGCTCTAAGTGAGTGAAAATGATTGGGCAATGGTGACAGTTGTGCACCACCCGCACCCATCTCTTCAGCCTGAGGGGAAAGCTTTTGATGTGGGAGAGCACGCTATGGTTAGAAAAAGTGGAACATTTGGACAATTAGATTTGCCATTCAGGAAATGACAATAACGTGACATTACTAGTGAGTGTCAGTTTCTCTTTCTCTACCTGGGTGTCTGCTTCTCCTTTAAATTTAGAAGTGCAGAGAAGGAAGGGGATGATTATAAGAGTAAATCAGTGCCTTTTAAAAGTATTTCATCTCTACTTTAAAGATTTTGACTATACTCTGCTTCTCCCTCCTCTCAGTGTCTTCATCTCTGTCTCAGTGTCTCTGTCTGTCTGTCTGTCTGTCTGTCTGTCTGTCTGTCTGTCTCACTCTCTCTCTCTCAGGATCAATCCCAGTATCTTTTCATTGAGCCATGTCTCTAGCTTTTTAAAGATTTTGACAATCTCAGTAAGTCATGAAGTCACCCAGGTTCAGGTCAAACTTGTCATCTTCCTTCCTTAGCTTCCTAGGGCATTCAGTGCTTTAATCACTTTCTTGTTGCTGACATCTACAAATTTTTTAAAGAGTGCAAATCCGAATTAAAACAGAAAAAAATTACAAGTGACACAGAATTTCACTTAACAAACTAATATGAACTTCACAGTATTTGTTGTAACACACAGTGTTGTCTTCCAATCAATTTTATTCATATTGCCAGATATATGCATGTAAAATTGGAAGAAGAAAGACAACAGAAAGAAATGTATAAGAAATTAAAAACAAAAAATACAAACAATTGAAAAAGGAGGAAAAAACGCATTAAGCATTGTTATGGTTTGTGTCTAGTTGTGCCCCCAAAGCCTCATGTAAGTTTTGGAGCAGATGCAGCTGGAGTAGCGAGTGGCTTGAGGGGTGGGGCCAGAGGACCAGGGTGGGGCCTGAGGAGTAGGGCCAGTGAGGTGGGAACTGTTAAACTGCTAGCCTGTGCTTTCTAAGAGGTATGGAGTGGATCATTATGGACACGGCACACCCCAGCCTCTCCTCCAGTGTCTTGAAACCTCCAGTAACTGTGAGCTACATAAACATTTCCTTCCCTCATTTTGCATGTCAGGTATTTGTCCCAGCAATGAGAGAAGAGTAACTAAGACAAGTATTATCTTTTCCTTTCTATATACCAGTAGAAATGCACAGTACCGTTGTCCAAACTATTCTGCTTACATACATGGATAAATCTCTTTCCTCTACTTTCTCTCCTGTCCTTCTCCTCAACTCAGTAACTCTTGCTTTTTGAAGAAGTTCATTCCCTTTTCCCAGTATCTATTGTGCCCTTCAGTTGATTTATTTCACTTAAGGGTATGTTCTCAAGTTACATCCACTTACAGACAAAAGACTCACATTTATCCTGTTTTATAGCTGAATAATACTCCATTGTATAAAAATACCACATCTTCTTTATCCACTCTTTGTTTGATGGGCATCTGAGGATTCAGATCCGACAAATTGCACTGCTATAAACATGGGTGCACATATATTGCAATGGTAAGAAGTTTTCAGTTCTTTTGGAAAAATACCCAGGAGAGCAGTAGCTGGCTTGAATGGGATCTCCAATCCTAGCTTTTAAAAGAATTTCCACACTGATTTCCATAGTGGTTATACCAGTGTGCACTCCCACCAATAGTGCAGAAGGGTTCCTTTTTCTGCACAGCCCCTTCAGCATTTATTATTGACTGACTTCTTGATGTTAGCCATTCTTTCTGGGGTAAGATAGAATCTTAGTGTTGTTTTAATTTGCATTTCTCAAATGAACAATGAATGTTGAACTTTTTTAAAAATACATTTACTTGTTATTTCTATTTCTTCCTCTGCAAAGTGTATATTCACCTAAGATGCCCATTTTTGGATTAGGTCTTTGAATTTTGGGGACCTGATTTAAAAGACCTTTGTCAGAGGGACAGTCAGCTATAATTTTTTCCCAGTTTGTAGCTTTTCTTTTTACTCTGTTGGATATTTGCTTTGAAGTGCAGAAAATTTTCAAAATCATGAGATTCTAGTTGTTGATTCTTTGAAATATTTCCTGTGCAGTTTGGTTTATATTTATGAGCTCTCTACACACCCCTATGTCTTTAAGATTTCTACCTGTATTTTCTTCCAGAAGATTTAGTGTTTCTCTTTTAATATTTAAATCTTTGATGCATTTTGAATGTAGCTTTGTGCATGGTGAAAGTCATGGGCCTAGCTTTAGCCTTCAGTATGTGGAAAGCCAGTTTTCCTAGCACAATTTGTCAAAGAGGCTATCTTTCTTCTAGTAAGCATGTTTGGCCCTTTTACCAAAGGTAAGGTGGATGAGTGTGTTTGCAGCTTTGTGTGCATCTTCTAATCTGTTCCATTGATGTTCAGGTCAGTCTGTATGCCAGTACCATAATGATTTTATCATGGTAGCTTTATAATATAAAAGTAGCTCTATTTATTTATAGTAGCTTTGTAGTATAACTTCAGGTTCAAGATTGTGATACTTTCTGTCTTTCCTTTCTTCACCAGGATTACTTTTGATATTCTGGATTTCTTCTGGTGCCAAATAAATTGGAGGAAAGTTTTCTCCAGCTCTGTGAGGTATACTAATGGTATTTTATTGAGATTGCATTGAATCTGTGTAACAATTTTGAGTATGGCCATTTTCACAATGTTAGTTCTTCCTATCCCAGATCATGGAATATTTTTCCATCTTCTCAAATCCTCTTTAATCTCTTTTCTCACAGTATTGTAATTTTTCACTCCAAGCATCTTGTAGATTTAATCACCAAATTCAGCAATGTAGCAGGACATAAAGTCAACACCCAAAAATCAGTAGCAGTTTTGTACATGAACAGTGAATACACTGAGAAAGAAATTAGGGAAACCATGCCTTTCACAATAAAAGCCAAAAAACATAATTCAAATCATTCTTAGAGAGTACATAAAAGATTTATACAGTGACACCAACAATTTAAAACAGGAGTTGGCTGGCAGTTACACTTTCTGGTCAAATGACTGTAAGGCGGAAATGACATGGTAGAAAGACCTGGGCAGAGGAAAACTACTCATGTCATGGCAGCCAGGAAGCATAGAGAAAAGTGAAGAGCCAGGATGGAATATATATCCATTGAGTTCATGTGCCCAATGACCTGCTTCTTCCAACCAGACCCTAATTCCAATAGCACATTCATCTATGGATTCATCAGCATGTGGATCCACTGATGAATATAGTGACTCTGTGATCCACTTACCTTCCAAACCCATGAGAATTTGGGGGGACATTTTACATCTAAACCATAATACTTGGGTTATATGCATGCACTACTGTGCCTCAGCTTTCCATATAATTGTCTACATACAAATGCCATATGAAATTCCCAGAAGTAGGAACTGAGAACTGGTTCCAGTGCATGCCTGGGCTACTCACTTCTTTTGCAAATATCCTCTCATTCTTTCCCAACTTGCTTCATCAGTCATATACTTTGGAGGAGGCTAAGCTACCCATTGCAAGAGAAGGCTTGGCTGCTTAGAATGTGACCTCCAGGGAAGACTTTCTACTATTGTTTCTTAGCTCTTGTTGGTGAAGAACAAATAGCAATAATTTTAACTTTATGGAGAGAAGGACTGAGGACTCAAAACCCTACTTAGAATTTCAAGAACTTTAGGAGTAGTTCAGACATTGAAGAGGACAAAGGAAGAATGCTTTCTTATTTAGTCTCCACTAGAAAGAGGGAAGGAATAGGCCAGTGTGTAGCTCTGTTTTGCAGCTAGCATTAACAAAGTAGAATGCATCATGTTATCTTTTCTAAAGGTGTTTCTTTGGAGGGTGGCTAACATCAATCCATAATTATGATTAAAACTGTTAAAATAGAATACACACACACACACACACACACACACACACACACACGCGCGCGCGCGCGCACATCAAACAAAACCAGAAGTGCCAAAAAGAAAGACATTTGAGCTTGATCTTGAAGAAGTAAGTGTTGGACAGCTGGGGAGAGAAAGTAAAAGTTCATTGAAGAGACAACAGAATAGAAAGGAAGGGGGAATGGGTAGTATTATGGTTTGTATCTAGTTGTCCTCCCCAAAGCCTCATGTAGTAATGGAGTGGGAATTTCTAGAGTTTGAGACTAGCTGATGATCCACTGGGATAATGGGACTTAGTACTGCTGGGATTATGGGTGTGAGTACTTCCCCCATCCTGGAGTGATTAGCCTGCATACAATTTAAGGGAGACAGGTTTCCTCTCTATTGCCATTGTTGCCGCTACTCCTCCATTTGCTTGCTCTTTACTGTTGTCATGAATGAATGTTCTCTGCCATGTACCACTCTGCCTTGGAGCCAACCAAGTAAGGACTGAAACCTTCAGTAACTGTGAGCTGAATAAACCTTTCCTTCCTTCATTTTTGGAGTTGGGTATTTGTCTCAGCAATGAGTGAAGAGTAAGACAAATATCATGGTTTGAGAACCAGTACATAGTCTGTTTATGGGAGGAAAAATGATGTTGAAGCTAAGGTTAGATCAATAGATATGGAGGGATTTTTGAGCTACACTTTGGGATGTAGACTTAAGTGGAAAGCTGCTCTAGGTCCCTGAGGGCCCACAATAATTTTGTAAGTAAGCTGTGTTAGTCTAGTGATGCCTGGAATGGGTGGGAATGGGCTAGATCAAGGAACACGATTTATCTTGTATTTCAGTTAGCATCTTGTCAGGAAATAGATGGCACCTTCAGATGGCTTAACTGTAGATATTTTTCTGAAAAGATCATTTTCGGGGATGAGGACAAGGTGAAGGAAATCAACAAAGGACAGTAAAGTTCCCAAGAACCCACTATAGCTCTGTTACTAGAAAGGAAATCTAATAGGATGCTACAGAAAAGGAAATCTGGATGTTGCTTTAAGTAGAGGTTAGGCTCTTGGGCATATGGAAGGATAGTGAAGTGTAGAGAAGGTATTCAGAAGTCAAAGGAGATAGACTCAACAGACTTGGTGTGTGTGTGTGTGTGTGTGTGTGTGTGTG
>NW_004524589.1:24095885-24102125 GCF_000260255.1 Octodon degus | reverse complement strand
CTTAAAAAAATGGGGTATAACTATGAATGTCCATTTTGTATCTGTGTATTCAAAGTGGTTGGGATAGATATATAGTTGCATTCTCTTAATGAATAGAATTATTTTTTCTAATGGTGTTTTTAAGTAGGATCACCAGGTGCATCTTGTACAGCAATTAACCACTAAGAACAATATATGCAGTGTATTATTTGTTGAAACTGTACTTTCGATTTGATTTGAAACTGTCACATTGCTATATGTTTATTAATAAAACTTTGAAAAGAAAAAAAAAAGAATGAATTTGGGAAAACAATTCAGGTTCTCTCAAAATTTCTCATTTTTAGGCGCATGGTTATAAAAAGTCTAAAATACAAGATATTGTTATCTAGTGTTTCCTGGCTCCAAGCATAACTGCCATTGAGCAGTTCAAAGATCATTTTTGAGGCATGCCTTTACAGCAATTTCTGAGCACAAACTTCCCCCTGAGGCCAAGCATACATGTGCTTTAAGAGCCTTGAAATAAAGATTGGGGAAAAGAATAAAATAAAAAAGGCAATCTCACAGCAAAGAGGTGTCTGGATTGCTAAGTGTTATGGTTAATTTTATGTAATGTGGCCAGGGAATAGTACCCAGATATTTTGTCAAACCTTACTCTGTTTCTGGGAATATATTTTGGATGAGATTAGCATTGAAATGAGTAGAATTTGAGTAAAGAAGATGACCCTCCTTAATGTGAAAGGGCTCTGAGCAATCAGTGGAAAGCATTGAAATAGAGCACACAGGGAATTTATCTAGCCAGTGGCCTTGGTCTTGAGCGCCTACACTATTTTTTGCCTTGAGTCTTCAGCCTGCTAGTCTACCCTCCAGATGGTGGCCATGCTCGCCTTCTTAATCTTAATTGGTGGGGTAGGTTTTTTAAATCTCTCTCTCTCTCTCTCTCTCTCTCTCTCTCTCTCTCTCTCTCTCTCTCCTGTCTTTTCTCTTTCCTGGAAGCCTCTAACGATGCACCAAACTTTCATTAATGAAAAAAAACAAAAACAAAAACAAAACAAAAAAACAAGGCAGAATTTAAATTGGTGACAGAAAATTATGCTATTTACCATTTCAACTAAAATTCCAAATCTGGTATATGAGTTTAACAACCAAGCTAGAACTAAAGAATTAGCTTTTTTTTAAGTTAAACTTTAATATTTTATTCATTTTTTTCAGATAGCATTTTTGTTGAGAAGCAAAATGATTTTCTAAATATCATCAATATTATTTTTCTTTCAGAGTGTGAAGTATGCCAAGCTCACTTTCCATCTCGTCATCTGCTAAGGCCCGGTCTGCGAAGCACAGTGGCGAGGTTGCTCGGACCCCAGCTCTCCTCTGGCATGCAAGAGCGCAGGAAGCTACAATGCACCTCGCCTTCCACTGCTCCCCGCTGCTTTCTGTCTCATGCAGAACATATTTTCTATTTAAAAATATCATCATAATTACTTTTTACTAAATTAGCCATAACGTAATTCTTGGAAGGCAGTTGTTTTGGAGTGAATTGGGCGAGTCTTAGGGTGAGGAAAAAGGGCTTTTTCAAACTGCACTCAAGAAAGACTGGACTTTGAGGCTCAAGGAGTTAATTTTAAAATGGCTTCTCATTGCTTGCAGTTTCTCCAGCAGTCTCTTCTCACTTTGGAATCAGATGCTAAAGCTTCCTGGAATCACGTATTACATAATGTTATTAATCCTACGCTGGGCATTATGCAAAATTTCGCAAGAAGTTTTATCCATTACAAAATAAATTTACTCTTTGAGTTTGGCTTGGAATTCATGATCTGTTGAGAAAGTCCTATCTCTTAATTTCAGGGTGGGGATTCCAAAAAAGATATTTTTTAATGGACCAAATACTTAATTTTCTCCAGAATGAATTGCCTTTCTCTCCAGCTGGGTCATACAGTATTGCAATTGTGGTTTTCAGATGTGGGTAGATGCAGATGTATTGTTTTCTCAGTTCCAAAACCAACATATACAAGGGTACAAGAGAAGCAAACATCATTGGATGTTCAAAATTCAGTGGCAGCAGGGATGCACCTAAAATCGAGGCTCTTTCTTTCCGAGGGATTATCTCTCATTGGTGACTAATGGACATTTTTTTTTTTTCATAGAGAAATCAAGATGTTACTTTTATGGTTGTGATCCTAGTACAGTCAGAGTATATTTCTGATGTTCTGTCATTTATTTGAAGATGTAGTACTTTTTTTACTCAACTCCACAGCAGCCAAATACCACATTCCCCTTCACACAGCATCATCCATCAAACAACAGTAGCCAAGGAAAGAAAGAGAGAAGGAGAAAAAAAGAAACTTTCTACCTAACTGACAGCCTGCTGAGATTAAAGCTCAGGCTGCGCTAGACAGATGTGCTTTGAGGGCCTACTATAAACACAAACAGGAAGGCAGTGCTTATCCTCTTTCCATGAATAACTGTAAATAATCTGTGGCCTAAACTTTCTATCTTCATAGAATATGGCTTGGCATTAGCGGAGCTCTTGCTATCCATATTATGAATGATTACATTTATAAAATTCTTGACCTGGGAGAAAGCACAGCTTGTAAATGATATCAGAGTTTGTGAGGAAGTAGTATAGTTCACTCTCTAATAACTGTTTATTTATACTAAAACATCATGGAAAAAAGTAGCCTATAATATGATGGCTAATTAGGTGAGATACAGATGTCTTATGACATTTAGGAACCTGTACCACTAAGACATTATAATTACTGACTGTAGACGGTGCACTGAGTTCTGTGAAGGCCAATGCAACAAACTGGAAAGTTTTCCTGCCAAGTGTGTGTTTGGTGGTTCTTCTAGGTAAATTTCAGTTACAGCTTCACTATGAGAGTCTAACAGCCATACTCAGTTTCAGGTTAAGACGACTAACTTGTTACTTGATCTGAGATTATTTCTGTGTACACTATCTACACATAGTAATATAGAGATTCCCATCATACAATGACAAAAAGCTTTAGTTTCTCTTTGTTTTAGTTCTATAAGTGTTAGTGATCAAGTCTCTGAAGTAATTGTTTTGGTGTTGATGGCGCAGAATTATGGGTTTGACTCCCCCATAAAGCATGTATCTTATTAGAATATATGGAATTCCAAGAATCATGATCAGTGAAGAAGAAAGATCATAATCAAGTTATGAGAGATAATTTTATTATAACTCAATTATTATAGATAATTTAATATTATCATATAGAATAATCTTGATTAGTAGTTTGAGGGTTATGTGAAAGCAGAGGGCTTGTGTGGAAAATATAAATATTTATATGATCTATGATATGTTAACTTGTGTTTCACCGAGTTTTGGGTAAATGGAAGAAAGTGAAAACTTACTGAATACTTGTTTCTTTCTTTCCTTTTTTTTGGCAGAACCAGGGATTGAACTCAGGCCCTTGTGCTTGCCAGGGAAGCACTTATTTCACTGAGCCATCTTCCCAGCCCCTGAATACTTGTTTCGATCTGGGTGTATGTCTCTCAGCACAGTTAGTGCTCTCAATATTAGTAGGCAAAAAGGAAATGCAACTTGTTGATTGTTGAGAGATCAGGTTTACTCAGGTCTGTTTTATAAGCCTGCATGGCAATGCCTCTCCATGTAAATACAACAAAAACTTTAAATATCATGAAGTTGGTGAAACGCTATAAGAAAAATGAATGCTTCCCCTTTTTATTGCAAAGATTTGAATATTTTCAGTAGTAATGATTAGAAGCTGGATACAGCTAACTGGTTGAATGTACATAACTTGCTTCTTCTTAGTACGTTTCATCCCATGACTTCTCAAACTAGTTATGCTAGATTTATCTATTAATTTCAAAAAGAGTAAATACAACCATGGTGAGCATGTATGAATGCTGAGTTTCTTGCTGCTTGAGGAGCTGGTCCCAAATTTAGAAAGCATTATGTATCCCTTCCCACTTTACGTTCCAGGAATTCTCCAATCTGATTTTCTTGCTTCCCTTTAAGCTTCTTAGATAACTCAGAAAACTCAGTCTTCTTTGCCCCACCTCCACTAGGAAAATGTTTTACTGTTTAAAAAATCTTTAGGTTCTATTTAACTTTGTTTAGCTTCACAATCTCACAATTAATTTATTAGTTACATGCAGTATATAGTTTTATATATGGTTGTCTAAAATATGTATATGTATTGATGTGTCAGCCTCTTTCTGTTGCTGCAACTCTAGATTTATTGTACATTCATTAATGGGCCTTTCAGGTTTTGCACCTATCTTTATTGATTAATTGATTGATTCATTTATTCAATGCACAACTATTGAGTGTTAATTGTAGGTAAGCCGTTAACCTTATGTCCTGGATGAAAGAAAGATATCTTTTAATTGATTCTTTATTTCAAGAAGGCTAGTTTCTGTCTAGGGGATGAGAGAAGCTTAGGAAGAACAAACTATGACTCAGATAAGAATTAGATGAAACTGCATGTTGGGGAATGAATGAGTGGTTAACTTTTCTGTGAATGGACAAATCATATCATTTCTGGCTCAAAATCTTCATCTGTTTGCCCACTCTTTCATCTTATGCAATCTGCATCCCATATTCCTTTGTTCAATGATAATTTAATTTTAATCATTCCAACCTTATTAACATTGGCCTTTAGTGTTCAATGCCCCCAAATATACTCATAGTCTTACTTTAACCACATCCTCCAGAATGTGGTTACCCAGAAGCATCCTATTTTTGATTTGTACTATTTTCTTCCTCTTCCTATTTGTAATTTATCCCACTACTTTAGCAAAAGACAAGAGATTTATTCGATCTGAAGAGAGACCATGGTACTACTAATTTAGTATTATTTAATTCATTAGGTTGATAAAACATTTTATTCAAGATCCTAAGTGTGATTTGTTTCTTCATTAAGATCTAAATTCCTTAAAAAAATCTAGTCTATGCTTCTCTGGATTCTTTGTAGGCTAAGCACCCAGTAAATATTTGTTGATTTATTTATACAGCTCTTTGAGATCTGAGGGTATGTTAGGTTAACTTTTTCTTTTTAAACTTTGCTTAGAGAGTCCTTGCAGATGTCTTTGAGAGTCATTGCATTGCTGGCAGTAAAGTGCAATACATTATCCATTATTTTTAAATTGGCATTTCTCTCTCTCTGTCTTTTTCTGTGTGTTGTGCCAGGGATTGAACTCAGGACCCTGTGCTTGCCAGGCAAGTGCTTATTCTACTGCTCTGTCTCCCTTGCCTAATTTTGGCATTTTTTTTTCTAATTCAGCCAAAATATTTTTTTTGTAAGATCAAAGTCTCATCATGAAATATTTTCATAAGAAACAAGAAATGAAATCCAATTTACCATCATTTGCTATTAAATACCTAATGAATGCATGAAAATAAAATGGCCAGTGTAAGAAACTAAATCAAAACTTTTATTTAAATTTAACATTCATACTTGCACAAATCACAAGATTACAATACAAGCTAGTAGAACACAGAGCACAACAGCTATTCCTACTGGGACCTATTGCCAAACAGGTGATAAAACTGTTTTCTCCAGTTTGCATTCCCTCTACCAGGATGCAAGATGTCCAGCTCTTCCATGTCTTTATCATCAGTAGTTTTATCATTTTTCTTATTGTTAGCTGTTATGTATTGGCTTTATTTAGGATTGGTAGCATTATTGCATGTTTTATTTTGCATTTCCCTCACTGTAAACACAGTAAGTGTTCCTATACTTATTGGCAATTGGCACAGCTTCTTCTATGAAGAGTCCTAGGTTTTTTTTAATCCATTTTTCTATTGAGTGAATTCTTCCTATAGTTGGCTCAAATGCCATTTGTTGTTTATTAGTTTTCTAGATCATATCTTCTCTCAATGTAGCTAACCTTCTAATTGTGTTAAGGGTTTCTTTTGATACAAAAGATTTTGCTTAAATTTTATGAATAGCACTTTAAACTCTGTCTAGAAAGTTTTGTCTATTGCAAATTTTTAGATATTTTCTTATGTTCCTTCTTTGAAGCCACATATATTTTATCTTTTATAAGTAAATTAACATTCTCTGGATTTATATGCAGTGTTAGTTTGAAGCCAACATTCATGTATTTTTCCTATGACTATCCAAATGTCTCAGTATCCTTTACTGAAAATTCCATCCTTTCACTACTGTTTTGTAGTTTCACTTTTTTCCCCCATAATTTTATTGAGAGACATATAGCAATGAGACAGTTTCAAATCAAATTGGTATGACAGTTTCAATAATTAACACATTGCAT
>NW_004524589.1:24091470-24095785 GCF_000260255.1 Octodon degus | reverse complement strand
AGAGAGAGAGAGAGAGAGAGAGAGAGAGAGAGAGAGAGAGAATAGAAACAAAAGACTGAGAAGGAGAGAGGAAAAGAAAACAAAATTATCATTAAAAAATCCAGGTAGGACAGCTTGTGAATTGTTTTTAATCTTGACAAATGGATGAAACATCATTTGAAAAAGACTGTGGATATATGCTAGCTTCAGGCCAGCCAAGTCTCATGATTGGTCTTGGTTTACCTAGATAGAAATAGCAAATACGTCTGCATCTAGTGTTCAGAAGAGCAATCAAGAGTCAAAGAGGGAAGATAACAGCATAAATACCATCTCTGAGGCCATGGGTAAAGTTGAACTTAATGATAAAGAGGATAATATTGAGAAAGGGGGTATTGGGAACACTGACATTGAAAGGACAGATGGACTAGAGGGATTTTGAGAGGAAAAGAGAGAAAAAAAATTCAAGTAGGAGGAAAGAGAAGCACAAAGAAGTGAAGTATCACAAAAAAAATTAGGAAGAGAAAAGCTTCTAGCAAAAGAAAATGGCCTAGAGAACAACTATGAAGTAAAGTCAAGTTGAAATAAGAGTAATAGAAAGATGGTTGGTTGGTATGCAACATGGTCATTGGAGATTCTGGACAGAATAAGTTGAGTTTAGGGCTTTGAAACAAAAACCAGTCACATGTCTACTGCCTGAAAACTGCATCTAAGCTTTCACCTTGTTATTGTGAAAGCAATAACTGAAAATATTTTTTGTAGTTTTAGATAATTGGAAAAAAACCCAAAAGACAAAAAGCAATTTTCTATTTATAAAAATCACATTAAATTGAAATTTCACTGGTTATACAAATGTTATCAGAACACAGCCAAGGTTTTATGTTTATGTGTGGTGCATTTCTGTCTTCATGCTGTAATGACAGAGTCATTAAAGCAGAAGACAGATGCTTGAAGGACCTAGGAAGGCCTTTGCAAAACAGCCTGCTGACCTCAGGTTAGTAGGATGGCAGTGTCAAAGTCAAGTTATGATGGAAGGTGCTGTGAATGTGTGAGGAAGAAGCAAAGAGGGCCAGGTAGAGTCCTCTGGAGAGCCTGGCTATGATGGAAAGGAAAGAACTAGAATGGCTGGAAAGAGATATAGGGATGAGATTTTTTCCTCCCATTTTTATTTTGTTCTTTTATTAATGGGAAAGAAAGATTCTTGTTTGGAATAGGACAAAATGAAGACATTTTGTTCAAAATGCCTTTTTGAACAAAAGTTAGCAAGACATGAAAAATGGGGAAAAGTTGATTTCAAACTGCCCTTTAGAAAACATGATAGAGTAGAAAAGTTGGCTTCTTTGACTGAGGAGGAAAGCAAATCACAATATCCTGGGTTTCCCTCTGAAGCAGGAGGCAAATCACTTGTTGAAGCCTGAGGAAAGGGGATAACTGTCATGGAGTTTGAAGAAACAAGTGAAATGTTTGAAATGGAGGAGATTGGGAGAGGAAACTGAAGAGAAACACAGGCAGCGGGGATCTGTGGTGATGCCAAACTAAACACGTTTGATTTTCCTCAGCACTGTTAGGAGGAATGAAAGAGCTCTAGCACTTGAGACTTCACGTTGGTAAGGCAGGTGTGGTGGGAGCAAAACCTGAGCAGGTTAGGTTGAGGATGGAGGTTAGAAGTTGTTAGAGGAGTTAATCGTGGGTTTTATACTTGGTTTTCTTCTAGTAAGGAGGATGCACAGCCTCCCCCTGTTTGGACCTCTCTCGTGGACAGCTGGTGAGGTCTGCACAGTAATAATAAACTACATCTCCGGTTCTGTTTTCTATTTTATTTTGGCCGAGTTGTATGTTACTAAGTTGCCCAGGCTGGGATTGAATTTGAGAACCTCCTTCCTCAGCCTGCCAGAGTGTGGGGAGCAGAGGTGTGTGCCATGATGTCTGCTTTGGGCTTCTTGAAGAGTTGGTGAGTAGGGTTAAGAGAAAAAAGGAGCTAAACAATAAAAAGCTGAAAGGATACACTGTTATGGTCAAAGAAAAGTTTGAACTTTGCTGCTTAAAGAGTCATGCCCAAAGTATTAATCTGCTATAAAATACAAGGTGTCTGCATCACACAGGCAGACTTAGTTTTCTCATAGTTCCAGTGCCTGGGCATCCACGATTAAGGCACGGCCAGGCCAGCTGCTCCCAAAGCTTCGTCCCTTGGATTGCGGATGGCTGCCTTCCTGCTGCGTGCTTACCTAACCCCTCCTCTGCGTGTGTGTGCTCTTGATGGTCTCTTCCTCTTCATATAAGGATCTGGTGCTACTGGATTGACCCCCCACCCCACTTTAGGATGTTTGTTAACCTTAAATGCCTTTAACAAAAGCCAAATTAGGTTGCCCATTCCCTTCAGCATGTAACTTTTGCAGGGACACAACTCAGTCCCTAACACTTCAGCAGAGTGGAAATAGGGGAGGAGTGGAAACGAGGGGCTCCGATGACGATCACTGGGATCATAGCAATGCCAACCATATTTGTAATATTGTAAACTGCATATTGTAGCTGGGCTTTTTGAATCATCTTGTCCCAGTGTTTGCTGTCACATGAGACTAGAAGGACAAAGAGCACCATCAGCAATAATATAATTATCATAGTTATCTACAAAATATACAAGATATTTATCTGTAAAACTTGAGGATTTATCTATAAAACTTATAAAACTATTGAATATTGAAAATTGTCATTTATAAGTTGCAGAGTCTCTCTCCATATGTTTGTATGCATGTATGTTTCTGTACGTATACTACACTCTGCTCACATGTTTGAATTTTGCCCCTTGAGAAAGTTATTTGAAAAGAAATATAATTGGCATGGAAATTCACATACAATAGTTTAAAACGAAATTCATATGGTCTTTTTTTTTACATTGAGATACGCTTGACATTTCATATAGAACTATGTAATTCTTTAAATGGTCACTAAATATGTAGCTCATGGTTTTATGTACATATTTTTGTCCATTATTGTTATTACTTTTAATGTATTTGGTACAGGGTATTACTATGCAGCTTGGACTTGTAGTGATCCTCCTGTTTTAGTCTCCCCAGCACTGGGATTACAGGCATGCACTGGTAAATGCTAGAGAGAGCCTAATCTGTCACTTTTGTTTTGATGCCAGAAATTGAACTCAAGAACCTGCACTTTCTAGGCAGGTGCTGTGTCACTGAGCTATAACCCCAGCCCAAGAAAGCCTAATCTGGTATTACTCATTAATCTCACTTCTCTTACAGAGAAATTGAGGCTTGAGAACAATATATTAGTAAAACACTGGCAAGAGATAGTTTAGCTGCCATGTTTTCTACCTTTCACATTGTCACATATTCAATGAGCTTTTTGCTTCTAAGTAAGTGGAATACTAAAATTAACTCATTAGACATATCTTTTCTGAGAGGCACAAATTTGTCACTTTAAAAGAAAAAGATGCTGTTACCATGTACTTAACTGTCTTGGTTATCTTCAACTCAGAAACACAGTAAGAACGCTGCTTGGATGCCTGGCTCCTGGTCTTAGGAATCAGAGGCCATACCTTGGCTGGTCTCTCTGCATACAACTTAGGCTTTAGTTGGCTCACATGAAGATGATTTTTTCTTACTTTCAGATCCAGGATCCATAACCCGTACATTCCAAGAACTGTAGGGCTGGCTGAGGACCCAACTTTAATGCAGTTGCGATCCTTGAATTCAGAGGATAGTGAGTGGGCGATAGTAAGGAAAGCACTGTGTGTGGTGAATTATGAAGACTGCTTTCAAGTGTGAAGGGGTTTGGCTATGCCACAAGATACCATGGAAACTACAAAATAAGATTAATTGTATTTGATTTAATTCACATATATCAGAGAAAAAAATGATTTAATGTGTTGATTAATTAAATTGTCAAAATTCACAGACTAAAATTAGAATTAAGAGTTATTACAAACATAGAAAATTATTTTATAAGCTGAGGGAAAATAAAAGCTTTAGAAGCCTTACAAAGGTAATTTATTTATAAAACAAGAAGATATCTGAAATTGTATAAATGACACAGAACCTATGAAGAAATGAATATTTTGGTTTAATCACAAGATTAGATCTCCAAGATAATGTGATATAAAATTCAGGTTCTCTCCTGCACCGGCGGGATCAGTCCCAGCCCAGGTGCAGCATGGGCTGGACCCTCTCCCACCCCCTCGGGCTGTACCCCACCACTCCGCCATACCTCCCCAGCCCTCCCGCCCAGTAGGAATTTCTGCTGAGACCCGGGAACGCCCAGACCCAGTCCTAGCCCAGGTACGCAGCGGGAAGGAGCTGAGCACAGCAGCCAGACCTAAGCCAGA
>NW_004524589.1:24082017-24085124 GCF_000260255.1 Octodon degus | reverse complement strand
ATGTGCTCTCTGTGAAAGCCTGAGAGAATGTTTTCTCTCCATGTGACTCTCCTTACATACATTCTACATCATTGATCATTTTCCTCTTTGGCTGCATAGTCTCCTTGATCAGAAAATTTGGGACCCTACTGAATTACATGACTTTAGAGTACAAGTTCTCACATGTCCTGAGTTTTAATTGACCTTAGAAGCCAAAACGTTGGCTTTCCATGCAGCCCTCCTTTTTCTCTAATTTTGGTCTGCAAACTTAGGTTGTTAACCATCCAGAAGAGAAGCTTATTGTTATTACCATACAACCTAGGCTGTTAAGCTTAACTTCACTATGTGTCTGAATATCAAACATCTCAGGCATAACATGGAACAGGTATTTTTCATCAAGTATTGATATGTTGAACTTTAAATCCCTACAGAATATGATGAAAAAACATTTAAAAAATTAAAATATATTTAAAAAATAGGCATAGAGAATTATATAATTCTTATGTTTACAATAAGTCCAGAAATCTAACCATATACAACCTTATATGTAGTTTCACTTTTTTTTTATAAATTAAGTATCCTATTACATACAGCTTCTATTTTTTTGTTTTAATAATTTTATTGAGAAATACATAGCTGATTTTCTTCTCAACTTTCTGGCATGGACTGTTTTCACCCTTTACCAATATGCATATGAACAATTCCTATAGCTCTATCATAAAACTTGTAAATCTTTCACATTTGTTTTCCTACATTAAGATTGTTTTAGTTATTCTTTGTTATTTGGGAAAACATTTAAAATCATCATAAAATATGTTTCGAGATGGGGTAGAATTTACATTGACATTTTAGATAACTTTGGAGCTAATTATCAGTGAGTTTTCTAAATCAACAATATAGTATATCACTATATAGGCTTATTTTAATCTCTCTCAAAATGTTATTTAGTGAAGAGTATACTAATTTTTAAGATTAGATTTATTAGTACATGTTTTATGTTTCATACTGCTATTATAAATATGTCATATCTTGAATTATTTCCTGAATATCTGTTGATGTTATGCTTTAAACATTTATTTATATACTCATTATATTTCCTGCAATCTTAAAAATTAGGTGATATATCTACCTTTTTTATATATGAGAATGTAAGGCATAGAGAATATTAAACAATTAGCCCATTATTGCGTAGTAATCTTTGAGCCAGGATTATAACCCAAGTAGACTGGTTCCTGAGTCTGTTACCTTATGAGGATGAAAGGGTCATATAGAACTGAGGAGGCTTAGTCCCTTGAAGAAATGGGTTATAAATATATGCTACACACTCAATCCCATTGCTCCTTATTACATTGGTATCTTGGTAAGTAAACTGAGGCCTACATAAATTGAAGAGGTTGTACAAGGACACCAAACTTAAACATGGTAGGATTAGGACACCAAACTGGAGAGTGTCTGGGCCCAGCATATCTCATGCTACCTAAGTAAATACTAGTCTTTGAAAAAAGCAATAAACTTTATTTTTTTCATTGCAGTTAAGTACACTGCTTATCATGTGTTTAATGATGTTTATAAAGTACTCTCCTGAGTACAATGACATATAAGTCTTATTTTCTTTTCAGAAATTAAAATATTTTATATACTTTATTTTATTTTACTATCTAAAGAGAATACAAAATAGAGAGTAAAAAATTACAAAGGACTTAGAACTTCACCAAATAAAACAATAGGAATTTGTCAATGTTTGCTGTATTGTACAATGTTGTGTTCAAATTAGTTGTTCATATTACAAGATATAAGCAAGCAAAATTGGGAGGGGGAATGTTATAAAGAATTTAAAAAGACAAAAGAATTAAGCATCAACTACTCCTCTCTGTGGACAGCAATACAATTATCCAACCATCCTCCATACATAAATAAGTATATCTCCTCTCTCCCTCTCCTGTCCTCTTCCTCATCCCATTTTTCCTTCCATTTGAACAGATCCTTTCCCTTTCACAATATCTATTGTACCCTTCATATTTTCATACCTTTCTTTTAGGTTCTTACAGTAGGGAGACAATGTGATGTTTGCACATGCAGGTCTGATTTATTTCCCTTATAAGTATGGTCTCTAGTTGTATCTATTTATCTACAAAAGCTTCCAATTTATCTTTCTTTATAACTGAGTAATACTCCATCGTGTAAAAATACCACATCTTTTTAAAATTCATTCCTCACTTGATGGGCATTTTAGTTGCTTCCAAGATTTATCTATGAAAAATTGTGCTGCTTTAAACAGGGTACACATACATCACTATGGTGTGATATTTTCAGTTCTTCTGGAAAGATACCCAGGAGAGTAATAGCTGGGTTGAATAGGACTTCCAATCCTAGTGTTTTGAGGAATCTCCACACTGATTTCTAAAGAGGTCATACTAGTCTACACTCCCACCAACAGTGGAGAAAGGAGTCTCCTTTTCCCAGCCCTTCCAGAATTTGCTATTGACTTCTTGATGATAGCCATTCTTTCTGGGGTAAGAAGGAATCTCAATGTTTTGATTTGCATTTCTTGAAGGACCAATGATGTTAAACATTTTCTCATATATTTATTTGTTATTTATATTTCTTTGTGTGCATTCTGTTTGCTAGTATTTTACTGAAGATTTTTGCAGATATGTTCATTACAGAGATTTACCTGTAGTTCTCTTTTTTGGTTGTGTTTTTCTCTGGCTTTGGTATCAGAGTAATATTTTCCTTCAGTAATGATTTGGGAGAATTGCTTCCCTTCCAGTTTATTGAAGAGTACGAAATGATTTAGCAGTAAATCTACTATAAATTTCTTGTCAAATTCAGCTGTGAAATCATCAGGCCCATGGCTTTTTTTTTTAATGGTTTTCCTTTTTTTTTCAACAAATAATACACTGCATATATGCTTCTTAGTGGTTAATTGCTGTACAAGATGTGGAATTGTGATCCTATTTACAAACACCTTTAGAACAAATCATTCTATTCATTAAGAGAATGCAACTGTATATCTATCACAACCACCTTGAATACACAGACACAAAATGGACATTCATAGGTATACCCCATTTTTTCTAAGTTCTGTTATTGAATATTATAGGTGTGTAAACTCAGCAAAATATTCT
>NW_004524589.1:24074321-24076044 GCF_000260255.1 Octodon degus | reverse complement strand
GGCTCAGGGTAGCAGGATGCTCTCCACACACTCACCGGATCTGGGCTAGGACTGGCCCATGGCTTTTTTTATTGGTAGATTTGTGATTATATTTTTAATTTCATTGACTTATGTTGGGTGTTTAGAATTTTTATGTCTTCTTGATTCACCTTTGATAATTCATATGCAACTAGAAACCTGTGCATTTTTTTCTGTGTTTTCCATTCTGTAAGAGTAATTTTTTATGTATTTGGTACAGGCTCTCACTATGCAACTTGGACTTGAAGTGATCCTCCTGTTTTAGCCTCCCCACAGCTGGGCTTACAGGTGTGTGCCACAAAGAGAGTAAATATTTTTGAAGTAGCTATTGATGAACTGAATTTCAGTAGGGTGTGCAATGATTTTGCCTTTTTTATTCTTTTTTTGCATGAATTTGAATTTTTCTTTCCTTTTTTGATAAAGTTGGCCAAGGGTTTACAATTTTGTTTATACTTTCGTAGAACCAACTCTTGGATTCATTAATACTCTGTATTGTTTTCTTTATTTCCATTGCATTTATTTCTACTTTGATCTTTATAATTTCTTGCATTCTTTGAGCTTTGGGTTTGATTGCTCTTTTTTTTCTAGGATCTTAAAATGCAGCATAAAATTGTTTATTTGGGTTCATTGTGTTTTTGTGGTGTGAGAATTTACTGCTAAAAATTTTCCTCTTAAGACAGATTTCATTGCATTCCACAGTTTCCAGTTCATTGTATTTTCCTTTTAATTTGTTTGTATATATTGTTTAATTTTTCTTTAATTTCATATGTCATGCTTTGATAGTTCAGGAGGGTATCATTTAATTTCCATGGGTTTTTAGAACTTTTGCTGTTTTGTCAATAATTTCTAGTTTCATTTAACTATGGTCAGATAATATGCATGGAATGATTTCAATGCCTTTGTATTTACTTAAGCTTGTTCTATATGTTAGCACATGATCTATTTTGGGGAATGCCTTGTGTGCAGCTGAGAGGAATGTGTATTCTGATGCTGTTGTTTGGAACACTGTGTAAAGGTCTACTAAGCCCATTTCTTCAGAAGTTTGCTTTAGTTCTGGTATTTTCTTGCTTATTTTTTTGCATAGGTGATCTATATTTTTGTATCAATTTGCTCACTAGATTTTTCATGTCTGTTAAAATTTGTCTTGTATAGTTGGGTGTTCCACCATTGGGAGCACATGTATTTGTGATTGTTATATCTTCATCTTGCAGTGTTCCCCTAACAAGTACATAGTGACCTTCTTTATCTCTTTTAATCATTCTTGGTTTCAAGTTCACATTGTTAGCATCCAGAATAGCTATTCATGATTTTTTTCTAGGTTCCTATTACACAGAGTATTGTTTCCCATCCTTTCACTTTCAGTCCATGAACTTTCTTTTCACTTAAATGTGTTACTTTTGTACAGCATATTGTTGGATTTCATTTTTTGAGCCACTCTACCAGTCTGTTTCTTTGGATTGGTGAATTGAGGTCATTTACATTGATGGTTATAACTGATATGTATTGGTCTATCTTTGTTATGTTACTCTCCTGTTGTAGGTTTCTTATTTTTCTCCTCTATTTAATTGCTTACTCTTCTTGGTGGTTGCTTTTTTTAAAAAAAACATTTTTATTTATTTTTTATTATTTATTTTATTTTTTTATTGTGAAACAAATGTCAATGAAACAGTTTCTTTTGTGTGTGTGTGTGTGTGTGTGTGTGTGT
>NW_004524589.1:24068451-24074221 GCF_000260255.1 Octodon degus | reverse complement strand
CCAGCTCAGCCCACCAGGGGGCGGGGCTGGCCGGCATGTGGTGCTGGGGGATTGAACCGCGGTCCCCGTGCTTTGCTAAGCTTGTTCTAAGTAGGTGCTTTAGACCACTGAGCCATCTCACCATCCCCGGTGGTTGCTTTGGATTGTTCTTGACATTGTGGTCATTTCTGTTTTGTTCTAATATGTGTCAGTACTCTTTATAAGGTTGGTTTGGTGGTCATGAATTTCTTAAGTTGTTCTTTGTCATGGAAGTATTTTATCTCTCCATTAAATTTGATAGATAATTTTGCAGGGTACATCAGTGTGGATTAGAAGTAGTTTTCTTTTAGGACATGAAATGCTTCACTCCAAGCTTTCTTTGACTTGATGGTTTGTTTTGAGAAATCTGCCATGATTCTGATGTACTTTTTTTTTGTACTTTCCATTATAGTTCATATGATTCTTTTCTCTAACAAATTTTAGTTTTTTCCAGGATCTTGATTTTTATGTATCTATTTATTTTGATTATGGCTAATTGGAGTTCTGTATGCCTCACTTTTCTGTATATCAAATTATTTTCCTATTCTTGGGAAATTTTCTATTTTGCACATTTTTTTTAATGTAATTTGTGCTGATTTATGCTGGTTTGTTGATACCTGTTAGTCTTATATTGTTGATGTTTACATCATCTTGTAGTTGCTGAATTGTTATTTCTTGGGTCCTTGTTATTTTGGCAAGATCTTTTCTTTTGTGTTCATTAGCTACAGTGCTGTCTTCAAGGTCTGAAATTCTATCTTCAGTTTCATTCAAGCAGTTTTATCATATTTCCACAGACTTCTTAATATCCTGGGTATCTGTTTGAATCTTTTTTATGCATTCTAATTTTTTGCTGTGTTGTTCATTCAATGTTTCCATCATTTTTTATTTTCTTCTTCTTTTTTTTTTTTGTCTGTGCCTTTTTTAGATATGCTGAGGCACTCTTTCATGATTGTTGTCATTTTCTTCTTTACCTGAGAGTACTTATGATCTGGTCTATTCTATGGCCTGATGCACTTGTTACTTTACTTCAGTTGCTATCATCTCAGAAATTTCAGGTTTGTGTTTTCCAAGTTCTCTTATGTCCTTGTATACTGGACTTGTTCTGTGTGGGCTGGAGGTCTGAGATTACCTTTTACTCCTTCGCTTTGTCATTTTTGAAGCTTCTAATGTTCACCTGGACTCAAGGGTTGGGGTGCAAGTCAGCAAGGACCCTGTGACAGTGGGAGGGCAGGGTAGGCTTACTGAAGCTTCTTCTGTGTGAGGCTTAGTGCGTTTCTACCTAGGGGAAGGAGAGGTGAGCTGCAGCTCAGGAAGTCTGTGAGGATGATGGGGATGCGCCAATGCTCTGCAAAGCTCCTGAGATGGTGGTGAAGGTATGGCGGGATTCATCCAGTCCCCCTACCTCTCCAGTAAGCGCCTGCCCTCTGTGATGTTGAGATAGGTGGTTACAGATCAGCAAATCCTCTTCTCTGGTCTTATTCATGGGTCAGGCTCAATATATGCACATTAAATGCTTTTGTTGTTGTTGTCATTAAATAAAGAAAAATGCTTTCAACATTACATATTAGGTATATAAATACTATATATGCTCCTCCTTTGGAAATGGGTATATGTGTATGTTTGAGCCATTTTTGTGGCTCTCCCTTCAGGACTACTAACAGGAAATGAAATGCATTTTTGCTGCAGAGAAATGAAGAAATCTTTTTTTGGTTTCAACAGTGTGCCTCTGATGTGTGGTGTTCTCCTGAGGGCAGGAGAGCAGAGTAGCTGTGCCTTCTCTAATGATCCATGATTGTCCTCTCTCTCTCTCTCTCTCTCTCTCTCTCTCTTTCTTTCTCTCTTCCTCCCTCTTCCTTTCTCTCTTTCTTTCTTTCTTTCTTTCTTTCTTTCTTTCTTTCTTTCTTTCTTTCTTTCTTTTTTTGTAGTACCAGGGATTGAACTCAGGACCTTGCCCTTGCCAGGCAAGTGCTTATTCTACTGAGATAGCCCCCTGGCTCCATGATTGTCTTTTGATTTGTTTAAGAAGTAACACATTGCCTTTGTATCTAAGAGAATGTATCAGCAGTATTAGGTATGCAGAAGTCTTGTAATTCCTAAACCAAACCAGCCTATAAAACAAGTTGGTAGCTATTTGTTACATTCTCTAACATGAGTGATGATTTTCATATTGTGATCGCCTTGTTGAAAGAGACTATGTTGGTTATTTATACTTCCTGGCATTTTCTCTGTGATATGACTAAATATGTATTTCTTTGTATTTATTATGCTGCGATTTTTGCAGTTCTGGGATCTATGAATTGATATTTATAGTTAGAATTTGATATTTCTAGTTGATTTGTTTAAGAAGTAACACATTGCCTTTGTATCTAAGAGAATGTATCAGCAGTATTAGGTATGAATTGATATTTCTAGTTAGTTCCATGAATTAATCATGTCTTTAGATAATGTCTTTGTTTTTATACTTTCTGACATATCCTTCTGTTCTGTGTATTTTCTTTGTCTTTCTACTTTGTATTATCTCTTTGTTGGCTCATCATGCATTTTGTATGATTCTGTGTTGCCTAGTTTTCTAGCTTATGAATTCTCTCTTCAGCTGTATCTAACTTAAGATAAAATATATCTATTAAGCTCTGACCCTAAGAGCTTGAGAGCTGAAATTGGGGTATAATTTATAAGAATTCCAAAATTAGGACCTTAATTTTGATGGCTCTAGTAGTACAGAATCATAAATCTATTTTTATTACCCCCAATTAATAAATGCTTGTTATGATTTGGTTCTAAAATGTCTACCCAGAGTCTTATGTGGGGCTTATTCAGAAATGTGGGGCTTTGGGAAGTGACTGGGTCATGGTGTAGTATACATCTGTTATACTTTTTGTATCTAGATGTTCCCTCAAACCTTATGGATTCTTATCTGCAGTCATAAGAATTTTTCAGAAATGGCTGAATCTTGAATATGTGATGCTGAGATTAAGTGCGTGTGATTAGTAAATCAGTCTACTGATTGGTTTAAAACAGTTCTGGCTTGGATTAAGGGTGTGAGTGCAAGTCATCTTAGATTGGATAGCTGCATACAATATAAGGGACAGAAAGAGCCTTGTCTTCCACTCATGTCTCTTGGTGTTCTTCTACCTTCTGACTACCATGAATATTTCTTCTTTGCAAGGCCTGTTTGTCATACCACCTTGTCTTGGACTCAGATAATTATAGTGTAGAACTTCTAGAAACTGTGGACTAAACAAACCTTTCCCCTTCAACTTTGAGTGTTGGATATTTTGTCTCAGCAATGAGAAAAGAATAAATAAGACACCATATCAGAGGATTAATCCATTGATGAGTTATTGTTGAATCAGGTGTTGGGAGGTGGGGTCAGCTGAGGGAGATAGGTCACCAGGGCCTGCCTTTGGAGGATGTCTCCCACTCTCTGGCTCTTTCTTCTTGCTCTATTTCCAACCTACCACGAAGTGAAGAGAGTTTTCCCCCATACCCTTCTGTCAGGATCATACTGTCTGGAAGCCAACTTATCACAAGCTTAACCCTCTGAAATAATGAGCCAAAAATCAACCTTTCTTCTTTAATTTGTGGGTATCCAACATTTCACCCCACTGACAGGAGAGTCACTAGTGAAATGTCCTTAAGTTAAAGACATTTTGAACACCAGACTTATCTTTCTGTTTTTCATTTCCTTAAGTGTGCCAGAAAATTATTCATTATCTTATCAACTTTTTATTTTCAAGAAATAATGAAGACCTTTTATTTATATTTCCATAATTTTATTGAGAAATAAATAGCAGTGAGACAGTTTCAAACCAAATTGGTAGGACAGTTCCAATAAGTAACACATTGCATACTGCCTTCCTAGAGGTTGTTTGTTGTACGAGATGCAGAAATGATATCCTATTTACAAACACAATTAGAACAAATGCTTCTATTCCTTGAATTAAGAGAATGTAGTTATATATCTATTCTAACCAGTTTGAATACACAAATACAAAATGGACATTCTTCTATATCCCCTTTTTTTGTTTAGTTCCATCATTTAAATATTATAGGTGTGTGAAAGCAGCAAAATATTCCAAAAGAGTCCAGTAGTCCATAATAGTATTGGGTCTTCCACTTGACTGGCAAAGTCAGAAGTTGTTGACCTGAGTCCCCTACAGCTCAACATAACAACATGGTTTTATTTCTTGTACTTCGTTTTTATATTTTTCTGCTGGATGGTTAAGACCAAGATGAAGCAAGACTTATGTAACAAGAATTGTAGCTTTTGGATCTGATGAGGTCAGTCAAATCCCCTCAGGATTTATCCTGAGACCCTGAACCTCAGATTGTAGATCCTTTGTCAGTGTCAGCTATGTGGATGAGTCATGGCCATTGCTTGGCCAATGTGCTTTCCGTGAAAATCTGAAAGAATGTTTTCTCTCTATGTGACTCTCCTTAGGCACACTCTACATCATTGATCACTTTCCATTTAGCTGCATAAATTCCTTGATCAGAAAATTTGGGACACAACTGAGTAACATGACATTACAGTGCAAGTTCTCATATATCCTGAGACTTAATTAACCTTGGAAGGCTAGGGCCAAAATGTTGACTTTCCTTGTGGCCCTCCTTTTTCTCTAATTTTTGGTCTGCAAATTTAGGTTGTTAACCCTCCAGAAGAGAAGCTTATTGCTATTACCATATTACCTAGACTATTGAGCTTAACCTCACTATCTGTCTGAATATCAAACATCTTAGGCATAACATGGAACAGGTATTTTTCATTAAGTATTGAAATGTTAAACTTTAATTCCCTACAGAATATAAGAAAAATTTTTAAAAATTAAAATATGTTTAAAATATAGGAATAAAGAATTATAAATATTTACACATAAGTCCAGAAATCTAACCATGTACAACACTGTTGCAGGACAGACTAGCAACACTCCTTTTCCTGTCTCCTGCCTTCATTCACCACCCCCTTCCTTTTTAAACAATCATCTATCCTAGAGACAGCACAGCAGCAACTGGCATGTCATGACAAGCAGCCTATATTCAGAATACCAGAATGACAGGCACTCCAAGCATGAACCTACTATTACAAATTGCCACGTTCAGTACAGTTGCTTAATTCACAGGTGTCAGTATATATAGGTAGTCAGGGTGAGAATCCTTCCAATTAACTGCTAGATTCAAAAATCTTCTGAAGATTCTCAGGATCATTGCCTTTTTCATCTTGTACGTGTAACTGTATGGCTTGCCTCTGTCATGTTTCTTAGCTCTTCTCCTTGCTCTCTTTTCATTGCCTAGTGCTCAAGTTCTTGCTTTTCCTTTTAACTGTATTATACCTTTCTATTAGTATTTCTTCTTTTGAGTGTTTATACTAGGGAAGTTATATGATATTTACACATGTGGGTCTGGTTTATTTCACTTATGAGTAAATCTTCAAGTGGCGTCCACTTAAATATAAAGACTTTGAGTTTATCATTCGGTATAGCTGAGTAATACTCCATTGTGTAAAAGTACCACATCTTTTTCATCCATTCCCCAGGTGATGGGCTTCTTGGTTGTTTCCAAGATTTGACTATCACAAATTGTGCTGTTATAAATATAGGCACACATATATCACTATGACATGATTTTTTCAGATCCTCTGGGAAAATTCCCAGTAGAGGAATAGCTTGTTTAAATGGGATTTCCAGTCCAACTTTTCTAAGGTATCTCCACACGGATTTCCATAACAGTTGCACCAGTCTACATTCCCACCAGC
>NW_004524589.1:24065879-24067281 GCF_000260255.1 Octodon degus | reverse complement strand
TAATTTTCCTTGAAAAGGTCTTTGACTTGTTAGTTTGATAAATTTCAAGGTATTTCATTTTCCTCAGTGCTACTGTAAAAGATATTGTTTCTATAATTTCCCTCTCAGTGTGTTTGTTGTCTGTGTAGAGGAATGCTATTGACTTTTGTGTATTGACTTTATAACCTGCTATTCTACTGAATTTCTGTATTAATTCTAGTAGCTTCTTAGTGGAGTTTTTTCTTTCTTCCAAGTAAAGTATCATATCATCTGCAAATAATGATAATTTAACTTCTTCTTTACCTATTCTTACCATTTTATTTCTTTCTCTTGTCTAATGGCTCTAGCCAATGATTCCAAACCTATATTGAATAGGAGTGGTGATAGAGGACATCCTTGTCTTGTACCATATCTAAGAGTAAAAGACTTGTTTTTCCCCATTTAGAATTATATTAGCCTTTGGGATTTCATAAATGGCTTTCACAAGATAGAAGTAGAGGTCATCTATTCCAATTTTCTGTAGGACTTTGATCATGAATGAGTGTTGGACTTTGTCAAAAGCCTTTTCTGCATCAATGGAGATGATCATGTGGTTTTTAATTTTCTCTCTATTGACATAGTGTATTACATTTATAGATTTTTGAATATTGAACCATCCTTGCATCCCTGGGATGAATCCTACCTGGTCATGGTGTATGATCTTGTTGATGGTTCACTGTATTCTATTTGCTATAATTTTATTAACAATTTTTGCATCTATGTTTTGTGAGGAATATTGGCCTGTAGTACTCTTTTAGTTGTGTCTTTCCCTGGTTTTGGTATCAGTATGATACTTGCCTCCAGAAATGATTTTGGGAGGATTGCTTCTTTTTCAATTTCACTGAAGAGTTTGAGGAGTACAAGGACTACATCTTTTGTAAATTTCTTGTAGAACTCAGCTGTGATTCCATCCTACCTGGACTTTTCTTCGTCTGCAGGTTTTTAATTACATCTCGTATTTTATTGGCTATTATTGGGATATTGAGAGTGATTATTTTTTGTCAATTTAGTTGTGGTAATTTTTACCTTTCTAGGAATCTGTCCATTTGTCTGTGTCTTCTTTTCTGTGGGAGTATAGATTCTCAAAGTAGCTATTGATAATCTTCTGAATTTCCACTGAGTCTGTGGTAATTACACCCTTTTCATTCCTTATTGCTTGTATTTGAATTTTCTTTCTTCTTTTTGATGAGCTTAGCTAGGGGCTTATTGATTTTATTTAATCTTTCAAAGAATCAGATTTTTTCCCCTTTTCTTTGAACTCTTTTCTTCATCTCAACTGGATTAGTTTCTGCTCTAATCTTTATGATTTCTTCCCATCTTTGGGCTATAGATTTTGTTTGCTCTTCCTTTTCTAGTTGTTGGAGGAGCATTAGGGTGTTTATTT
>NW_004524589.1:24061736-24064395 GCF_000260255.1 Octodon degus | reverse complement strand
TCTTGCAAGTGATGAATTACCTTTTCCTGCATCCTAGTTTTTTTTAAAGAGATCTTTTCTTACCTTTTCACTAGCTGCACCAGCATCTTCGTGATACTCTATCTTCACTTTCACTCAAATGGTTTTGCACGTTTGTGATTGAGATTTTAAGTTTCTCTATAGCTCTTTGACTCTCCTTCATGTGATCTATTTCTTTCCTGTACTGCTCATTCAAGGAATCTGTCACTTTTCTAATCTCCTCTATTTTTTTTATCAGTGTCTTTTTAGAAGCAGTTATTAATTCTGTTACTGCAGTGTTTTGTTCAGATTTGGTTTCCTCCTTATGTTTCTGTAGTTGATTCTTTATTTCAGATGCTATGAGTTCAGTGAATTCTTTTTTTATTTCAGAAAATAATTCTGGTCTGATTTCCTCTATACCTTTCTAGTGTTCCTTCCTTACTTTTGATGCTATTAATTCATATATTTAACCTGTTCTCGTGTCCTCTGCACTTGTTCTGGGTGGGCATTGGGTTTCCTCCATATGTTTCTGCATGCGATTGTTTACTGCAGATGCTATTAATTTAGGGATTTCTTTTTTCATTTCCAATCTGAGTTCCTCTATACCTTTCTGCAGTTGTTTCTTTATTTCAGAAGCTGTTGATTCATTGACTTTAGCTGTGTAGTTCCTTTTTTGTTTCGTGTTAGTGTCCTCTGCACTTGTCATATATGGGCTTCAGGTCTGAGATTGCATTTTGCTTCTTCTCATTGTCATTTTGTATAGCACTGTCTTTTTTTCCCCCATAATTTTATTGAGAGACAAATAGCAATGAGATAGTTTGAAATCATTTGGTAGGACAGTTTCAATAATTTATACATTGTATACTCTCTTCCGAGTGGTTATTTGCTGTACAAGATGCAGACATGATATCCTATGTACAAACACTATTACAACAAATCCCTCTATTCATTAAGAAAATGCAACTATATATCTATCCTAAGATTTTCAATACACAGATACAAAATGCACATTCATCTGTATCCCTTTTTTGTTAAGTTTCGTTATTTGAATATTATACATGTGTTAAGTCAGCAAAATATTCTAAAAGAGTCCAGTAGTCCATAATCGTATTGGGTCTTCCGCTTGACTGGCAATGTCAGAAATTGTTGACCTGAGTCCCCTACAGCTCAACATAACAGCATGGCTTTACTTCTTATACTTCGTTTTTATACTTTTCTGCTGGATGTTTAAGACCAAGATAAAGCAAGATTTATGCCGCAATAGTTGTAGCTTTTGGATCTGATGAGGTCAGTGAAATCCCCTCAGGATTTATCCTGACACCGTGTACCTCAGATTGTAGATCCTTTGTCAGTGTCAGCCATGTGGATGAATCATGGCCATTGCTTGGCCAATGTGTTCTCTGTGCAAGCCTGAGAGAATTTTTCCTCTCCATTTCTCTCTCCTTAGGCACTCTCTACATCATTGATCACTTTCTTCTTTGGCCCATAATCTCCTTGATCAGAAAATTTGGGACACTACTGATTTACATGATGTTACAGTACAAGTTCTCATATGTCCTGAGTCTTAATTGATTTTGGAAGGCTAGGGCCAAAATGTTGGCTTTCCTTGTGGCCCTCCTTTTTCTCTAATTTTTAGTCTGCAAACTTAGGTTGTTAACCCTCCAGAAGAGAAGCTTATTGTTATTACCATACAACCTAGGCTGTTAAGCTTAACCTCACTATCGTCTGAATATCAAACATCTCCGGCATAACATGGAACAGGTATTTTTCATCAAGTATTGATATGTTGAACTTTAAGTCCCTACAGAATATGAAAAAACATTTAAAAAATTATAATATATTTTAAAAATAGTCATAAAGAATTATATAATTCTTATGTTTACAATAAGTCCAGAAATCTAACCATATACAACCTTTTAGCAGGATAGTCCTGCAGCACTGTCTTCTGACCTTTGTTGTAAAACTTTGGTGCAGTTATAACCTTGGCACCTACTGAAATTCAGTTGTAGATCTATAATGTTTGAATTTATCCAGCTGTGTCCTGCTTGGGTCTGGCTGCTGTGCTCTGCTCTTTCTTGCTCTCACCCTTGGGAGTGAACCTGTTGTGCCCCTCTGTCAAGATGTCCGCTCCTGGACTAGCTGGGTGGTTCTGTCCCCTACCCTCTCCTCAGGGACTGCAGCTGGAGGGCTTCACCCCATGCCTGTATGCCAGGCCTGAGCTGAGTCTGAAGGGGACAATGTGGAGTAGGGTGGAGAGGAACCTCTCCCAACACTCATCACGTCTGGACTAGGGCTGGATCTGGGGGCCCAAACAACGTGGCAGAAGTTCTCACTCACTGGGCAGGAATGGGGGGACTGCGGAGTGGTGTTGGGGGTTCCAAGGGGGTGGAAGAGGGTCTCCCCATGCTGCACCTGGGCTTGGACTAGACTGGTCCTGCTGCAGGAAGGTGTCCCACACACTCCAATGAAGACCATTAAAAACCTTTTTAGTTATGCCAAATGAGAGAAATGATGCAAGTTACTCCACGTGGAAGGCTTTAAATTTGTCCCTCTTTAACTTGTTCCCTAATTGAGTAACTGAATGAATGACTAAATGAGTAGAGTGAGTCGATGTTAATGATGAAGGCTAACAGTAACATTCTGCTTCTGATCACACCATGCT
>NW_004524589.1:24060503-24061536 GCF_000260255.1 Octodon degus | reverse complement strand
CTCTAGGTTTTTTTTTTGTGGTAGCAGGAATTGAACTCAGGCCCTTGGGCTTGCCAGGAAAGTGCTTTTTCCAGTGAGCCATCTCCCTGGCCCCTGAAAAATTTTGTTTTAAAAGAGGAAGTTGAAAGAAAAAAGAAGAGAACTATTTTGTAAGTGAGTTGTCAGATAAACAATGAGATGATTTTTCCAAGAGCATAAAGCAAGTGTCACAGCTGTGTCTTAAATTGGTATTTTCACCAGAGTTTGATCATACGTCTATATAAAAACAGTGTCAAATAAAAGTTACAGGATCACTTATTTTTTACAAGGTGACCACTGTGTAAGCACTTTTGTTGGATCAATGGTTTACACAACTTTCAATCACCAATAAATACTTTTGTGTAGCCAAGAACTGCCTACTAATCTGGCTCCTTGCCACAATATATCAGTCTCCACACTCTGTCCACTATCTACAATTCTGCCCACCCATAGAGAATAGGAAAGCTTTGTGGCTTCTGTTCCAGTATCTATTAAAATTAAAAAAAAGAAAAGGAAAAAGAAAGACTCACCCATCATGGGTCTGCTAGTTTCATACTATAAATGGAAGTCATTTTAAAAATCTACAAAGAGTGTAATGACTGAACTTCAGCACTGTTTTACTTTATCTTTGATTTATAAAGTGGCAAAAGGCATAGACTGCAAACCAACCAAAGGATAATTAAGAAAATGTCTAGATAGCATTAAGGGTTGTCACAAAATGTATACTATAATTGCTAAGAATGCAAAAATCCATTGAAAGTCTTATAAGAATATGTGTGCGGAAGGCCAGTGAGGTATCTTAGCGAACTAAGTGCCTGCTTAGGCAAATGCAGGGACCAGGGTCTGGTCCTTGGCCCCACCCCTGGGGACACTGAGCAAACCTATATATAATCCCAGCACTGGAGAAGCTAAAAATAGGATGATTACTATGAGTCTGAGCTGCATAATAAGACCCTGTACAAGATACATTTAAAAAATCTGTGTATCATGCTATGTGTGTCTTTGGGTTTATTTA
>NW_004524589.1:24050957-24052239 GCF_000260255.1 Octodon degus | reverse complement strand
TCTTTCCCTTTCACATTATCTATTGTACTTTTTGGATCTTGTTTATATTGTGTTGTTTACACATGAGGGTCTGTTTTATTTTGCTTATGAGTGTGGTCATCAATTTACCTATGAAATCCTCCAGTTTATCTTTCTTTATAAATGATTAATACTTCATTGTATAAAAATACCTCATCTTTTTATCTATTCCTCCATTTATAGACATTTGGATTGTTTCCAAGATTTAGCTGTGATAAATTGTGCTGCTATAAATATGGGTGCACATATACTGCTGTGGTATTGTTTTCATTTCTTCTGGAAAATAGAAGGAGGTAGCTGGATTGAATTGGACCTCTAATTCTAGTTTTCTTGAGGAACCTCCACACTGATTTCCACAGTGGTTGTACCAGTCTATATGCCAATGAACAGTGGAGAAATGTTCCTTTTTTCCCACAACAAATCTAGCTTTTGTTATTGGTTATTATTATTTTTTTTTTGTATTTTAGGGAAGGGTCTACAGGGTGTTCAGGGTCGCACAACTAGATCAGACTCACAGTGATCCATCTGTTTGCAACCTTCCAAGAGCTGGGATTACAGGCGCACACCACCACACCCAGTCTTAATCGCTGTCTCAGCGTGCCCCGGGGGCGGGACCAGTATAGCAGGCCCAGGGATTGAACCCCCGACTCCTTCGCATGCATAAACAGGTGCTTTAATCTGCTGAGCTATTTGGCCAGCTGTATTGGTTAATTTTTGATGATAGGCATTCTTTTTGGGGGAAGATGGAGTCTCAACATTTTTAAGACTTTCATTTCTTGAATAACCAATGATGTTGAACATATTTTCATATATTTATTTACTATTTGTGTTTTGTCAACTGGTCAGTGTGTGTTCATCTCAGATGCCCAGTTTTTGATTTGGGTCTTTGAATTCTGGGCGCCTGATTATTTTTAACTCTTTATATGTTCTAGATAGAAATCCTTTGTATGAGGAACAGTTAGTCAATTTTTTTCCCTCAATTTATAGATTTTCTTTTCATTGTGTTAGTGATTTTTTTCAGATTTCCAAATACTTTTTAATAAGATGAGATTTCAGTTGCTGATTCTTTCAAGTATTTCCCATGTAGTTTGATTTTTGTTCATGAATTATCTCTTTATTGCGCCAGTGCCTTCAAAATTTCTACCTACATTTTTCCTCCAGAAGATTTAGTGTTTCTGTTTCGATATTTAAAACTTTGATCCACTTTGAATTTAGTTCAGTGCATGTTGATAGACATGGACCTAATTTTAGTGTTCAGCATGTG